>NC_053024.1:552064814-552254681 GCF_003073215.2 Triticum urartu | reverse complement strand
TGGAAGTAGGTGCCTTGGGGGGGAGGGAAACCTCCCCTTGGCAGCCGCACCTAGGAGATTGGATCTCCTAGGCTGCGCACCCCCCCTTGGCCCTCCTATATATAGTGGGGGAGAGGAGGGACTTCATACCCCAGCCCCTGGCGCCTCCCTCTCTCCCCGTTACGTCTCTCCTTCGTAGTATAGGCGAAGCCCTCCTACTGTGACGCCCTGCATCCACCACCACGCCGTCGTGCTGCTGGATCTTCATCAACCTCTCCTCCCCCCTTGCTGGATCAAGAAGGAGGAGACGTCTCCCGTCCCGTACGTGTGTTGAACGCGGAGGTGCCGTCCGTTTGGCGCTTGGTCATCGGTGATTTGGATCACGTCGAGTACGCCTTCCTCATCCCCGTTCTTTGAACGCTTCCGCACATGATCTACAAAGGTATGTAGATGCATCCGATGACTCGTTGCTAGATGAACTCCTAGATGGATCTTGGTGAAACGAGTAGGAAAATTTTTGTTTTCTGCAACGTTCCCCAACAATATTCCCCCTAGTTTTATTGTTTCGGATGTAATAGAGGACTCCTTATTTCTGATGAAATAAAGTGTGGCATGAAGGCTTTTCCTTGAAAAATAAATTGCCTCCATAGCACCAAAAGTTGTTCTTAAGAAAAAGGTCAAAACATACTCATGTGGGATCTAGTTTCGAAGAACTCTCCACAAATAATCTAATGATAAAAACGGATCTGAATTTTGACGGTCAAACTAAAAGTTACATGGCCTAATGATGAAAACGGATCCGAGTTCCAACGGTTAAATTAAAAGTTACATGGGCTAGTGTACCGGAGATAGGGATCATGCCCATGCAGGTGTGACACAACTTTATTGCCGTAAAAGCATCTGTCTTTGGGTCCCTGACATGTGGGCTAGCCACTTGTTGGGCCCACATGTCATAGGCAAAGGCAGGTGCCTTCACGCACCGAAGCGCAGTCCATGTAGGTGCTCTCGTTACTTTTATGAAAGGGTGTGGCTAGGTCTCAGTCGACTGAGATTTAACCAAGTCTCAGTCAACTGACATAACATGCAAGAGAGGAAAAAATAAATTGAAAAGAAAAATTGCATGGATCTCGATGTAAATCTTATGGATATAGCATACGAAGTCTTAGTCGACTGAGACTTAGCAAAACTGTTTATGAAAAATCTGCTCCATCATGCGCAGGCAGTGGCTAGGGGGTCCTTTGCAAGGACCCAAAAAGTGAAACCGAAGGATGTACGTAACTTGTTATCCTACTAAACGTGCCAATTTGTGAACGGTACATACATATATGTTAGATGTGTTGGTAACTTGGAATTATACTGAGTAAATCGCAACCATCAGAATGGAACTCGGTATTGCTGAACCTGTCGAATAATGCAGCAAATCCATTTCAGTTCATAAACTTCGTTTTGAAGAGCAACATCATGATGCACCAAAAGGATTTTGAAAACCCAGGGTACTGTTTCCACTATACCTTTCAACATGGATAGGTTGAAACTTTAATAAGTATACTCACATGGATATGCTTGTTTTGTGCAATGTTTTTAGGTTTTCTGGACAGTTTGAAATTTTGATTAAAATTGAGTTGCAATCTACCAGAGTTTGTAGAAATTTTGACAGTGTTTTCCTAACGCATTAATAATTGACAGAAATAATCGACAACAATTAAACAGTTGCATCATTTCATCATACCTTGTCGCACACCTTCCGCGCGCCTAGCAGGCCAGGCCTTAGAGAAATAGGAGACGGTTTTTTGGTTGTGGCCTAGCGGAGGGTTGCCCCAAGTACTGTATGAACCTATCTGAGGGGTCACACATGCACGTAGCCAACAAAAACTTTATATCTAGCATGCCTGGTTAAACGTCAAACAATCTTTCAATTGCACAACAAATGATTCATGGGGCGCAACCTTGCGTGGATGCCCATGCTGCCATTTCTTGCCATCATGACGGCACCTGGTGCATCACAGTTTTGAGATGTTATTGATTGATTAATTTGCTTGTGTAATGACCGATACAATGATATCGATGGTGATAAATCATTTCAAAACATGCAGGGAGGAGGAGGAGATTACAACATGTCATCCTTGTTGTCGCCATTTCTCTTGGAACACTATTTGTGCTAGTGTTCGTGCTTGCTTGTGTTTGCCGACATAGGAGAGGGATCAAGGAGGTGAACAAGGAAGAACAAGGTATATTATATTTCCTACAGAGCACAGGGATCCAGGGGAACAAGAGGAGGCGATGCTTACTCGAATCACGTGTTTCTTATTGCAGACAATGCAGGGGAGGGCATGAACTATATTAGTTTGCAAGTGTTGAGAACTGCAACATCCAATTTTTCTGTAAACAATAAACTGGGGAGGGAGTATACAGAGAGGTTTTTAAGGTATGTATTATATGTTGTTATGAATATTACATGAAAATACAAATCCATACTACACCCTCTATTCCTAAATGGCTAAACATAAGATGCTTTGACAGTTCAATTTGAACTGCCTAAACGTCTTACATTTAGAAATAGAGATAGTAGTAATAATTTGGTGAATTATGTAATTTAATCCAAGAGCAAACTTGCTTCTGCACAGGGTGAATTGCAGGACGGAAAGGAAATAGTCGTCGAAAGGCTGTCAGCAAACTCTGCTCAAGGGTTCAATGAGCTGAAAAATGATCTAGTGTTAACCAACAAACTTAAGCACAAGAATCTGGTGCAGCTTCTCTGTGTTTTCTTGCAAGAGAAACTGCTGGTGTATGAATATATGCCTAATGGAAGCCTAGACACGACCCTTATCGGTAATTCTCCCAGCTCATCTTATTAAAACTTTGGCACACTACTATGGGTATATTCTTCTGTTGTTTCTAGTTCTAGTGGCGCATGTGTGTAGCAGATCCTGAGAAGGCAAACCAACTGGACTGGACGAAAAGAAAAGGCATCATCTCCGGGATTGATCGAGGTCTATTGTATCTCCATGAGGACTCTCGGCTTAAAGTCATACACCGTGACCTGAAGCCAAGCAACGTCTTACTCAACGTGGATATGAACCCCAAGATCTCAGACTTTGGTCTGTCTATGTTAGCGACCCTTTCCATTGTGCGGCCCAACGACAGATGAAGGCCCAGCCCACCATGCTTCACTACATATTGATACGTCTCCAATGTATCTATAATTTTTGATTGTTCCATGCTATTATATTATCTGTTTTGAATGTCTAATGGGCTTTATTATACACTTTTATATTATTTTTTGGACTAACCTACTAACCCAAGGCCCAGTGCAAATTTCTGTTTTTTACCTATTTCAGTGTTCCGCAGAAAAGGAATATCAAACTGAATCCAAACGGAATAAAACCTTCGGGAGAGTTATTTTTGAAACAAACGTGATCCAGGGGACTTGGATTAGACTTCAAGAAAGGAGCGAGGAGGCCACGAGGCAGGGAGGCACGCCTGCCCCCCTAGGCGCACCCCCACACTCGTGGGCCCCTCACAGCTTCACCGACCTACTTCTTCCTCCTATATATATCCATATACCCCCAAAACATCCAGGAGCACCAAGAAACCCTATTTTCACCACCGCAACCTTTTGTACCCAAGAGATCCCATCTTGGGGCCTTTTCCGGAGCTCCGTCGGAGGGGGAATCAATCAGGGAGGGCTTCTACATCAACACCATAGCCTCTTCGATGATGTGTGAGTAGTTTACCACAGACCTTCGGTTCCATAGTTATTAGCTAGATGACTTCTTCTCTCTCTTTGGATCTCACTACAAAGTTCTCCTCGATCTTCTTGGAGATCTGTTCGATGTAATTCTTTTTGCGGTGTGTTTGTTGAGATCCGATGAATTGTGGGTTTATGATCAAGATTATCTATGAACAATATTTGATTCTTCTCTGAAATCTTTTATGTATGATTTGTTATCTTTGCAAGTCTCTTCGAATTATCAGTTTGGTTTGGCCGACTAGATTGATCTTTCTTGCAATGGGAGAAGTGCTTAGCTTTGGGTTCAATCTTGCGGTGTCCTTTCCCGGTGACAGCAGGGTCAGCAAGGCACGTATTATATTGTTGCCATCGAGGATAAAAAGATGGGGTTTATATCATATTGCTTGAGTTTATCTCTCTACATCATGTCATCTTGCTTAATGCATTACTCTATTCTTATGAACGTAATACTCTAGATGCATGCTGGATAGCAGTCGATGTGTGGAGTAATAGTAGTAGATGCAGAATTGTTTCGTTCTAATTGTCGCAGACGTGATGCCTATATACATGATCATGCCTAGATATTATCATAAGTATGCACTTTTATATCAATTGCTCAACAGTAATTTGTTCACCCACCGTAATACTTATGCTACCTTGAGAGAAGCCACTAGTGAAACCTATGGCCCCCGGATCTATTTTCCATCGTATAAGTTTCCACTCTATTTTGTTTTGCAATCTTTATTTTCTAATCTATATAATAAAAATACCAAAAGTATTTATCTTATTATCTCTATCAGATCTCACTCTCGTAAGTGACCATGAAGGGATTGACAACCCCTTTATCGCGTTGGTTGCGAGGTTCTTATTTGTTTGTGTAGGTGCAAGGTTACTTGCGTGTAGTCTCCTACTGGATTGATACATCGGTTCTCAAAAACTGAGGGAAATACTTACGCTACTTTGCTGCATCATCCTTTCCTCTTCAAGGGAAAACCAACACAGTGCTCAAGAGGTAGCAAGAAGGATTTCTGGCACCGTTGTCGGGGAGATCTATGCCAGGTCAAGTCAAGTCAAGACATACCAAGTACCCATCACAAACTCTTATCCCTCGCATTACATTATTTGCCATTTTCCTCTCGTTTTCCTCTCCCCCACTTCTAAAACGATTTTTTGAAAACCTTTGCCTTTTATTCGCCTTCTTCCCCTACATATCTTTGTTTGTGTTTCCATGTGCCTTCTATTTTCTTGCATCCTTGCTTGCTAAAAATCTGTTGATATGGATCCACTTAAAGTGTTCTACTTGGATCATCTTCGATCCTTATGCGCTCATGATGAAATCCCAATTAGCCTAAATGATGGGAAATCTTTAGATGAGCATGCTCATTTTCTGCGTCACCGTTTGTCTGAAAAGGGGAAACTCTTATGGGATCAAATAAACAGATTGCTGTGTTATGTTTGGAATCTTTGTGAAATTTGTGATTTTGCTTGTTGCTCTAAGAACCCTAAAAAACACCTTCCCTACCTATGTGAGTTTAATGAAAATGAAATCTTATCTTCTTATGCAAAGGTTGTTTATAGTTACTACGATATCGAACAAATTGAGGAATTTGTTGCTTTTAAGGGTGCTTATGAAGTTGCTTCTTTGATTTAAAAGTATTATATTACTCTCTACGAATCTGAAAATCTTGACATACTTAAATATTTCTATGAAAACTATGCTCACAATGCCTATGTTAAGGAATTTATTGAGAGAATGACCGTTGTTTGGAAGAAAATAATGATATGCATGAATCTATAGATAATTATGATTCCAATGATTTGATTGAAATATCCCTTGATGAACATGATGTTTGCTATTTTTATAGCCATGATGCCAATATTTATGGAGATGAATTTGCTATAGTTCCTTATGTTACACACGAGCTTATTGCTATTGCACCCATACTTGATATTTCCTTGAATCAAAAGCAAGATTGCAATGATTTTACTATAAATTCTATTGATGTCAATTTTGCTAATAATATGCAAAACCCTAAGCTTGGGGATGCTAGTTTTGCTATGCCTACTACATGTTGCAATGATCATGATTGGGGTGATTCTTCTTTTGATCTTGAAAATTTATTTAAGCCCCATGATGAATATGAGATTGATAATAGTGTTTGCAATATTATTGAAAGTGGGTTTGGAAGAGTGTCAACTTTAGATCCCACATATTTGGAGAATGTTCAATCTTATGAAATTTTTGATAAAAGTGGGTTTGGAGAGGTCATGACTTTAGTTGATGTTAATCCCACTATTTTGGAAGAGTGTCAACTTTGCATGCATGTGGATCGTGTTGAAAATATTTTATGTGATAGCTATTTTGTTGAATTTTCTTATGATCCCACATGTAATTATTATGAGAGAGGAAAATATTATTGTAGAAATTTTCATGTTACTAAATTACCTCTCGTTATGTTGAGATTGCTATTGTTTCTTTCTGCTTCCCTGCATATGCTAGTTTTTGCTTGCTATGATAATTTGTTTGCCTATAAGATGCCTATGCATAGGAAGTATGTTAGAATTAGATGTGTTTGTCACGTGTTTTATGATGCCCTCTTTTTTGCTTCAATTCTTGTCTTTCATGTGAGCATAATTAAAATTATCAATGCCTAGCTAGGGGCGTTAAACGATAGCGCTTGTTGGGAGGCAACCCAATTTTATTTTTGTTTCTTGCTTTTTGGTACTGTTTAGTAATAAATAATTCATCTAGCCTCTGTTTAGATGTGGTTTTATTCTTTTAATTAGTGTTTGTGCCAAGTATAACCTTTGGGAAGACTTGGGGGAAGTTTTTGCGATCTTGCTGTAAAAAACAGAAACTTTAGCGCTCACGAGATTTGCTGCCATTTTTTACTGGAGAGTGTGATTAGGTTGATTCTTTTTGCAGATGATTAATACACAAATTACTCACGTCCACAAATTTATTTCAGAATTTTCAGGGTTACAGAAGTATTCTAAACCTACAGATTACTATAGACTGTTCTGTTTTTGACAGATTCTGTTTTGCGTGTGTTGTTTGCTTATTTTGATGAATCTATGGCTAGTATCGGAGGGTATGAACCATAGAGAAGTTGGAATACAGTAGGTTTAACACCAATATAAATAAATAATTATTTCATTACAGTACCTTAAGTGGTGGTTTGTTTTCTTATATTAACGGAGCTCATGAGATTTTCTGTTGAGTTTTGTGTTGTGAAGTTTTCAAGTTTTGGGTAAAGATTTGATGGATTATGGAATAAGGAGTGACAAAAGCCTAAGCTTGGGGATGCCCAAGGCACCCCAAGGTAAAATTAAAGGACAAACAAAATCCTAAGCTTGGGGATGCCCCAGAAGGCATCCCCTCTTTCATCTTCGTCCATCGGTAACTTTACTTGAGGCTATATTTTTATTCACCACATGATATGTGTTTTGCTTGGAGCGTCTTGTATGATTTGAGTCTTTGCTTTTTAGTTTACCACAATCATTCTTTCTGTACACACCTTTTGGGAGAGATACACATGAATCGGAATATATTAGAATACTCTATGTGCTTCACTTATATCTTTTGAGCTAGATAATTTTGCCCTAGTGCTTCACTTATATCTTTTAGAGCACGGTGGTGGTTTTATTTTATAGAAATTATTGATCTCTCATGCTTCACTTACATTATTTTGAGTCCTTTAGAACAGCATGGTAATTTGCTTCGTCTATAAAATTGGTCCTAATATGATAGGCATCCAAGATTGGTATAATAAAAACTTTCATAAAAAGGTGCATTGAATACTATGAGAAGTTTGATACTTGATAATTGTTTTGAGATATAAAGATGGTGATATTAGAGTTGTGCTAGTTGATTAGTTGTGAATTTGAGAAATACTTGTGTTGAAGATTGCAAGTCCCGTAGCATGTATGTATGGTAACCGTTGTGTAACAAATTTGAAACATGAGGTGTTCTTTGATTGTCTTCCTTATGAGTGGCGGCCGGGGATGAGCGATGGTCTTTTCCTACCAATCTTTCCCCTAGGAGCATGCGCATAATGCTTGGTTTTTGATGACTTTTAGATTTTTCCAATAAGTATGTGAGTTCTTTATGACTAATGTTGAGTCCATGGATTATACACACTCTCACCTTTCCATCATTGCTAGCCTCTTCGGTACCGTGCATTGCCCTTTCTCACCTTGAGAGTTGGTGCAAACTTCGCCGATGCATCCAAACCCCGTGATATGATACACTATCACATATAAACCTCCTTATATCTTCCTCAAAACAGCCACTACTACCTATTATGGCATTTCCATAGCCATTCCGAGATATATTGCCATGCAACTTTCCACCGTTTCATTTATGACACGCTTCATCATTGTCATATTACCTTGCATGATCCTGTAGTTGACATCGTATTTGTGGCAAAGCCACCATGCATACTTTATCATACATGTCACTCTTGATTCATTGCCCTTCCCGATACACCACCGGAGGCATTCATATAGAGCTATATTTTGTTCTAGTATCGAGTTGTAATCATTGAGTTGTAAATAAATAGAAGTGTGATGATCAGGATTAATAGAGCATTGTCCCAAATAAAAAAGGGGGAGGCCAAATAAAAAAAGGAAGGCCAAAAAAAATGAAAAGGGGCAATGCTAGTATCCTTTTTTCCACACTTGTGCTTCAAAGTAGCACCATGATCTTTATGATAGAGAGTCTCTTGTTTTGTCACTTTCATATACTAGTGGGAATTTTTCATTATAGAACTTGGCTTGTATATTCCAACAATGGGCTTCCTCAAATGCCCTAGGTCTTCGTGAGCAAGCAAGTTGGATGCACACCCACTTAGTTTATTTTGTTGAGCTTTCATACATTTATAGCTCTAGTGCATCCGTTGCATGGCAATCCCTACTCCTTGCATTGACATCAATTGATGGGCATCTCCCTAGCCCGTTGATTAGGCGCGTCGATGTGAGACTTTCTCCTTTTTTGTCTTCACCACATAACCCCTATCATTATTCTATTCCACCCATAGTTCTATATCCATGGCTCACGCTCATGTATTGCGTGAAAATTGAAAAAACGTTTGAGATTACTAAAGTACGAAACAATTGCTTGGCTTGTCATCAGGGTTGTGCATGATGAGAGCATTCTTGTGTGACAAAAATGGAGCATGACCAAACTATATGATTTTGTAGGGATGAACTTTCTTTGGCCATGTTATTTTAAGAAGACATGATTGCTTATTTAGTATGCTTGAAGTATTATTATTTTTATGTCAATATTGAAGTTTTGTATTGAGTCTTTCGGACCTGAATATTCATGCCGCAATAAATAAAATTACATTGAGAATTATGCTAGGTAGCATTCCACATCAAAAATTCTGTTTTTATCATTTACCTACTCGAGGACGAGCAGGAATTAAGCTTGGGGATTCTTGATACGTCTCCAACGTATCTATAAATTTTGATTGTTCCATGATATTATATTATCTGTTTTGGAAGTTTAATGGACTTTATTATACACTTTTATATTATTTTTGGGACTAACCTACTAACCCAAGGCCTAGTGCAAATTGTTGTTTTTTTGCCTATTTTAGTGTTTCGCAAAAAAGGAATATCAAACGGAATTCAAACGGAATTCAAACGGAATAAAGCCTTCAGGAGAGTTATTTTTGGAACAAATGTGATCCAGGGGACTTGGAGTAGAGGTCAAGAAAGGAGCGAGGAGGCCACGAGGCAGGGAGGCGCACCTGCCCCCTGGGCGCGCCCCACCGTCATGGGCCCCTTGCAGCTCCACCGACCTACTTCTTCCTCCTATATATATATATCCATATACCTCAAAAACATCTAGGAGCACCACGAAACCCTATTTCGACCGCCGCAACCTTTTGTACCCAAGAGATCCCATCTTGGGGCCTTTTCCGGAGCTCCGCCGGAGGGGGAATCAATCACGGAGGGCTTCTACATCAACACCATAGCCTCTCCGATGATGTGTGAGTAGTTTACCACACACCTTCGGGTCCATAGTTATTAGCTAGATGGCTTCTTCTCTCTCTTTGGATCTCAATACAAAGTTCTCCTCGATATTCTTGGAGATCTATTCGATGTAATTCTTTTTGCGATGTGTTTGTCGAGATTCGATGAATTGTGGGTTTATGATCAAGATTATCTATGAACAATATTTGATTCTTCTCTGAAATCTTTTATGTATGATTTGTTATCTTTGCAAGTCTCTTCGAATTATCAGTTTGGCTTGGCCTACTAGATTGATCTTTCTTGCAATGGGAGAAGTGCTTAGCTTTGGGTTCAATCTTGCGGTGTCCTTTCCTAGTGACAGCAGGGGCAGCAAGGCACGTATTGTATTGTTGCCATCGAGGATAAAAAGATGGGGTTTATATCATATTGCTTGAGTTTATCCCTCTACATCATGTCATCTTTCTTAATGTGCTACTCTGTTCTTATGAACTTAATACTCTAGATGCATGCTGGATAGCGGTCGATGTGTGGAGTAATAGTAGTAGATGCAGAATCGTTTCGGTCTACTTGTCGCGGACGTGATGCCTATATACATGATCACGCCTAGATATTCTCATAATTATGCACTTTTCTATCAATTGCTCGACAGTAATTTGTTTACCCACCGTAATACTTATGCTATCTTGAGAGAAGCCACTAGTGAAACCTATGGCCCCCGGGTCTATTTTCCATCGTATAAGTTTCCACTCTATTTTATTTTGCAATCCTTATTTTCCGATCTATATAAATACCAAAAGTATTTATCTTATTATCTCTATTAGATCTCACTCTCGTAAGTGACCGTGAAGGGATTGACAACCCCTTTATTGCGTTGGTTGCGAGGTTCTTATTTGTTTGTGTAGGTGCAAGGTGACTTGCGTGTAGTCTCCTACTGGATTGATACCTTGGTTCTCAAAAACTGAGGGAAATACTTACGCTACTTTGCTGCATCACCCTTTCCTCTTCAAGGGAAAACCAACGCAGTGCTCAAGAGGTAGCAAATATAGACGGGAGAACAGAACGAACATCCGTCCTGGCTGGGATCAAACAAATGGTGACGACAATGACTTGTATCTGTTGCCCTTGTACTTCTTCTTCTTCCTCCAGAACTCCTGTAATCGCCACCATATTTGATTCCTCTATCGATCTATGAGAGAATAGTAGTGGGTACCTAACATGTGGTATCAGAGCCAGTCCACCACCCTTCCAAAAAAATTCTCACCACTTCAACACGACTGTGTTTCTGGGTCGCCATGGATCCAGACCTCCGGGAGTACCTCGACAGTATCCGTGACAGCTTCGTCAAATTGCACGAAGAGACACGCTCTGACCTCAAGGCACTGAACACGCAGCTTCAGGGCCAAACCAGGAAGCTCGGCGAGCTCTCCGATCCCAAGTCCAGCGTGAAGGAGCTCGAGATCACCCACGACAACTTGCCAGGGACCTCACTGTTGGAAATATGCCCTAGAGGCAATAAGAAAATGGTTATTGTTATATTTCCTTGTTCATGATAATTGTCTATTGTTCATGCTATAATTGTATTAACCGGAAACCGTAATACATGTGTGAATACATAGATCGTAATATGTCCCTAGTAAGCCTCTGGTTGATTAGCTCGTTGATCAATAGATGGTCGTGGTTTCCTGACCATGGACATTGGATGTCATTGATAACGGGATCACATCACTAGGAGAATGACGTGATGGACAAGACCCAATCTTAAGCAACACAAGATCGTGTAGTTCGTTTGCTAAAGCTTTTCTAACGTCAAGTATCATTTCCTTAGACCATGAGATTGTGCAACTCCCGGATACCGTAGGAATGCTTTGGGTGTACCAAACTTCACAACATAACTGGGTGGCTATAAAGGTGCACTACAGGTATCTCCGAAAGTGTCTGTTGGATTGACATGAATCGAGACTGGGATTTGTCACTCCATATGACGGAGAGGTATCTCTGGGCCCACTCAGTAATGCATCATCATAATGAGCTCAATGTGACCAAGGAGTTAGCCATGGGATCATGCGTTACAGAACGAGTAAAGAGACTTGCCGGTAACGAGATTGAACGAGGTATGGGGATACCGACGATCGAATCTCGGGCAAGTAACATACTGATAGGCAAAGGGAATTGCATACGGGATTGATTGAATCCTTGACATCATGGTTCATCCGATGAGATCATCGTGGAACATGTAGGAGCCAACAGGGGTATCCAGATCCCGCTGTTGGTTATTGGCTGGAGAGATGTCTCGGTCATGTCTACATGGTTCCCAAACCCGTAGGGTCTACACACTTAAGGTTCGGTGACACTAGAGTTGTTATGGGAAATAGTATGTGGTTACTGAAGGTTGTTCGGAGTCCCGGATGAGATCCCGGATGTCACGAGGAGTTCCGGAATGGTCCGGAGGTGAAGATTTATATATGGGAAGTCCTCATACGGTCACCGGAAGTGTTCGGGGGTTTGCCGGTATTGTACCGGGACCGACGAAAGGGTTCCGGGGTTCCACCGGGAGGGTCCACCTGCCCCGGAGGGCCCTATGGGATGTATGTGGAGGGGAACCAGCCCCTAAGTGGGCTGGGTACCATCCCCTAAGTGGGCTGGGTACCATCCCCCTAGGGCCCATGCGCCTAGGGTTAAGGGGAAACCCTAAAGGGGGCGCCCCCTTGGCTTGGGGGGCAAGTTTCCCCTCCCTCACTACTAGGGAAAACCTTATACACAGAAGCTTACCAGTAGCGCGGTTTAAAAGGAGGCGCTAGTTCTAATTAGTAGTAGCGAGGGGTATAAAAACCACGCTACTACTAAGTTAATAGTAGTAGCGAGGGGTATAAACCCGCGCTGCTACTAAGTGGTCTTCACCATGCCCCGAGGACAGGCCATAATAGTAGCAAGGGTTATAAAACCTGCGCTGCTGCTAAATAAGTAGCTACAGCGCAGGTAAGACCCCCACGCTTTTACTAAGCGTGTCACCATCCACCCCGGCCCGATCCACTCCCACCCCACCACTCTCTATCATCCCTGAAAAAACTCTCTCTCTCATCCTTCCCACGATCCCGTTCCCGGCTCCTCTCCCCACGATCTCCTCGCCGCTGCCACCACCCACTCCGGCCGTTCCGGCGAGCACGGGCTACGCGCAACACTCCCCCAAGCTCCCACCTTCCTCCGCTCCGATCCCCATGGAAGCCACCGCCGCCGCCCCCCTCGCGCGGACCCTCGCCTCCTTGCAGCTCCCCCGCGGCACCCGCTGTAGTTGCATGCGCGTGGCCGTGGCGCCGAAGCGGCGGAGGAGGGGTACGGCGGTGCTCGCCGCGGCAGCCTCGACGGACAATTATGTGGTGCCACTGGACCCCGCGCCCAGGGGATCACGCGCCCGCTCGTCGAGATCATGCATGCGCGTGGCCATGGCGCCGGAGCGGCGGAGGTGGGGTAGGGCTTCTCCGGCAAGGAGGAGGAGAGCGAGCTAGTGTCGTCCTCCCTCGTGCCCATCGTCCCCATCCTCCGCGCCGCCAACGCCATCGAGGACGAGAACCCGCGCGTCGCATACCTCTGTCAATACACTATCCATGATTATTACTCTGAGACACTAGCGGAGCACCCCAGTGGGCAAGGGGTGGTGGCTGCCATACCTTGATTCTTGGGTGCGAAAAAGATTCTATACCTATGCATAACATGTGATTGACTTGATAGGCTCGCTGCAGTTGCTTGATATAAATGGGCACGGTGCCATGTAGATACAGGCCCACGAGCCGACTTGCTGAACCAATCGCCCCAGTCATCCTGTCAACCGCTCACACAACACATGCATGCAGCAACCCTAGCGAGCTGTTCTAAAAAAAGGAAAAAAAGTTCAACCCTGGCTAGCGTGGCTGTGGCTGGCCAGGACGAGACGGACGACGGGAGGCTACGACGGGAGGGCCGACGGTGGCCGTGGGTGGCCGTGGGTTGGGCATCGAGCAATGTGTGATGGACTGCTGGTTTAGATAGATTTTCAAGTTAAATATGTTTCCATTATCACCCGCACAAGAAAATGTTTTCATTATCATTGTATTTTTTCTGTGAGAACATTATCATTGTATTTGGTTATGTTGAGGATCACATGAAAATATTGATATGTATTTTTACTGTTTCCGTCAATCTTTTACTTAAGATTGAGTTCGCCACACCTTATTTTTCTTTCGTCCTCCGCCTCTGCTCTGAGAGGTCTGCCAGTTCTAGATTTGCTCGTGGGCTCGTGGCTAAACCACGAGTGTAGGTCTTAGTTTACTTGCGTATTAGGGGGGCAAAATCAATTACTTGTCCCCATATTACTTTTCGAGATTTAAAATTCACTGAACATGTCAAGTCCATTCATCCGCTCCTGCACCGTATCATAGTGTTTGATTTAACTATTGCCTTTTTAAACCAATGTTCTGCTGACTGTTTGTCGATCTAGGTAACATTGTTTCAGTAATGTGACCCTGCAATGCTTATGAAAATAATAATTAGGGAAGCAATGGATGCTTGTTTTTTGGCCTACACCATCTATTAAATATTCAACACTAATTAATTTATGATCAGTCCATGTATTTTTTTAAGAAAAAGTCGTACCTGCTTCTAATTCAAAATTGTGACGGCCTGCTGATATGTTGCATAATGTTTGTAGAGAGAAGCCCTCCAATTTAGGAAGTGATCTACACAGGCGTGGTGCCTCGCTTCATTGAGTTCCTCACACGGGAGGACTATCCCCAACTCTAGGTGAGAACAATCCTAATGATGAAGTTATGTTAATTTGATTGTAGTTGCATTTAATCACTCAAAGTGGCACATGCTTACCTAATTTTTTCTGATACAGTTTGAGGCTGCATGCGCGCTCACCAACATTGCATCAGGCACATCAGACAACACCAAAGTGGTGGTTGAGTACGGTGTTGTGCCCATCTTTGTCAAGCTACTCAGCTCTCCTAGTGAGGATGTCCGCGAACAGGCATGGGAACAACTCAAAAGATTTTCTTCTTTCAGAGGCTTTATGACATGATGCTAATGTGTTTCATATTTGTATTTTCAGGCTGTTTGGGCTTTGGGGAATGTTGCTGGTGACTCTCCAAAGTGTCGTGACCTTGTGCTTGGAAGTGGTGGTATGTTCCCTTTGTTGCAGCAGCTCAATGATTATGCCAAGCTCTCAATGCTCAGGAATGCCACATGGACACTCTCCAACTTCTGCCGTGGGAAACCACAGCCAAACTTTCAACAAGTTTAATTCTGGGAAGTTGTCTCATTGATTGAACTTGCTGTAAAAAATGATGCTTTTGAGTTGATCTGTGTGTGTGGCAAGTCAAACCGGCTCTCTCAGCACTGCAGCGCCTTATCCACTCTCAGGATGAGGAGGTGCTCACTGATGCCTGCTGGGCTCTCTCGTACTTGTTTAATGGTACTAATGACAAGATCCAATCTGTGATTGAGTCTGGTGTTTTTCCTCGCCTTGTGGAGCTTCTCTTGTAAGAGCATTTTTCATGTTCACCTTTTCCCTCAGCTACACATGGTTGATGTGCTAATTCCTATTATTTGATTTAGGCACCCTTCGGCTTCTGTTCTCATTCCAGCTCTGCGCACGGTGGGTAACATTGTCACTGGTGATGATTTGCAGACTCAGGTAAGCTATTTTGAGTGCTGTTCTCTTTTTATATATGACCTGCTGTTATATCAATGATTAAAGCTGTAATTCCTTGTTGCCCATGTGGTAGTTATTAGTACCTTGGGTATTAATTATGTGTCCTCAATGTCTATAAATTTTAACATAACTTATAGCTCATAGAAGTGATAAAAGAACTTGACAGGTATTATATGTTCGTTTATGTCAGAGCTTATTTAGGTATGTTGGTTGTTGAACTGCAGTGCTGGTTCATGGAATGTATGATTCTTAGATGTGTTTTGTTGAATAGTAGCTCATTTATTTAGCTTTGTTGGTCCCTCTCTTTTCATAATTTAGATGATTTGTTTAACAATTCCTTTTCCTGGCTACACGAGTAGTATTTGCGCTGGAGACGCAGCAGCTCCGAAGGAGAAGGTTGCAGTCGACCTGCACCTCGTCATCCTTGCGGATAGGGATAGAGCAGACGTTGTACTTGTGCCGCAGCTCCGAAGGAGAAGGTTGCAGTCGACCCGCACCTCGTCATCCTTGCGGGTAGGGATATGTTTCAAACTTAGGCGAGTACTGGACTGCAGCTAAGTCTCCTAGTGAGAGAACTTAGGCGAGTGCTGGACTACAGCTAAGCCCCCGAGTGGGAGGGTTGCTCTCCACTCGGTAGGATTTTTTCAAACTTAGGCGAGTACTGGACTGCAGCTAAATCTCCTAGTGGGAGAACCTAGGCGAGTGCTGGACTGCAGCTAAGCCCCCGAGTGGGAGGGTTGCTCTCCACTTGGTAGGATTTCTTCAAACTTAGGCAAGTACTGGACTGCAGCTAAGTCTCCTAGTGGGAGGACTTAGGCGAGTGCTGGACTGCAGCTAAGCCCCTGAGTGGGAAGGTCGCTCTCCACTCGGTAGGATTTTTTCAAACTTAGGCGAGTGCTGGACTGCAGCTAAGCCTCCTAGTGAGAGAACTTAGGCGAGTGTTGGACTGCAGCTAAGCCCCCGAGTGGGAGGATTGCTCTTCACTCGGTAGGATTTTTTCAAACTTAGGCGAGTACCGGACTGCAGCTAAGCCTCCTAGTGAGAGAACTTAGGTGAGTACTGAACTGCAGCTAAGCCCCCGAGTGGGAGGGCCGCTCTCCACTCGGTAGGATTTTTTCAAACTTAGGCGAGTGCTGGACTGCAGCTAAGCCTCCTAGTGAGAGAACTTAGGCGAGTGCTGGACTGCAGCTAAGCCCTCGAGTGGGAGGGTCGCTCTCCACTCGGTAGGATTTTTTCAAACTTAGGCGAGTACCGGACTGCAGCTAAGCCTCCTAGTGAGAGAACTTAGGCGAGTCCTGGACTGTAGCTAAGCCCCCGAGTGGGAGGATTGCTCTCCACTCGGTAGGATTTTTTCAAACTTAGGCGAGTACCCGACTGCAGCTAGGCCTCCTAGTGAGAGAACTTAGGCGAGTACTGGACTGCAGCTAAGCCCCGAGTGGGAGGGTTGCTCTCCACTCGGTAGGATTTTTTCAAACTTAGGCGAGTACCGGACTGCAGCTAAGCCTCCTAGTGAGAGAACTTAGGCGAATACTGGACTGCAGCTAAGCCCCCGAGTGGGAGGGTTGCTCTCCACTCGGTAGGATTTTCTTTTGAACTTAGGCGAGTACCGGACTGCAGCTAAGCCTCCTAGTGAGGGAACTTAGGCGAGTACTGGACTGTAGCTAAGCCCCCGAGTGGGAGGGTTGCTCTCCACTCGGTAGGATTTTCTTTCGAACTTAGGCAAAACGGATTCGCGACTAAGCCACCCACTGGGGGATTTCAGAAATAAATAAAAACGCAACAATCGAATGATAGGAGCATAAGCTCTTGTTTTTGATAAACAAGTTACAAAGGTGTTTCTTATTACATTTTATTCGAACGAGTGCAGAAGTATAAAAGGGGCGGAGCAGCTCCGCGTTCCAAGCCCGGGGCTCGTCTTTCTGATGCTCAATACTGTAAAGATGGTATTCTCCGTTGTGGAAAACTTTGGTGATGATGAAGGGGCCTTCCCAAGTCGGGGCAAGCTTGTGTGGTTTCTGTTGATCCACTCAAAGAACTAGGTCTCCTTCTTGAAAGGCTCGACCCCTCACATTTCTGGCATGGAATCGACGCAAGCCTTGCTGATAGATGGTCGACCGGATCAAGGCCATCTCTCTTTCCTCCTCCAAGAGATCGATTGAGTCTTGCCGGGCCTGTTCCGCTTCCTCTTCAGAGAAGAGCTCGACTCGGGGTGTGTTGTGGAGCAGGTCACTTGGTAGAACAGCTTCGGCTCCGTAAACCAAGAAGAAAGGGGTTCGTCCGGTCGACCGATTAGGGGTTGTCCTCAAGCCCCACAGAACTGACGGAAGTTCATCAACCCAAGCGCCTGCTGCGTGTTTGAGATCACGCATCAGTCGGGGTTTCAGTCCTTTGAGAATTAGGGCATTGGCTCTTTCTGCTTGTCCATTCGACTGTGGGTGAGCGACCGAAGCGTAGTCGACTCGAGTGCCCTGAGAGGCGCAGAAAGCTCTGAACTCATCAGAATCGAAGTTCGACCCGTTGTCCGTGATGATGCTGTGTGGAACTCCATGTCTGAATGTCAATTCTCTGATAAAACTGACAGCGGTGCTTGCATCAAGGTTCTTGATAGGTTTAGCTTCGATCCATTTGGTAAACTTGTCGACCGCAACGAGCACATGAGTGAAGCCGCTCCTGCCAGTTCTCAGTGGTCCAACCATATCCAGACCCCAAACAACAAAGGGACAGATGAGGGGGATGGTCTTCAGGGCTGACGCCGGCTTGTGAGACATGTCGGAGTAAAACTGGCAGCCTTCACATCTGTCGACTATATCTTTCGCCATTTCATTTGCTCGTGGCCAATAGAATCAAGCTCGGTACGCTTTAGCCACGATGGCCTGAGAGGACGCATGATGACCACAGGTCCCCGAGTGGATGTCATTGAGGATCATTCGACCTTCTTCTGGCGTTATGCACTTCTGACCGACTCCAGTCACACTTTCCCTGAACAGCTGCCCTCTTATCACAGTAAAGGCCTTGGATCGACGGACGATCTGTCGAGCCTCTTCTTCATCCTCCAGGAGTTCTTTCCTGAGGATGTACGCATTGTAGGGAACCATCCAGTCGGGAGTAATGGCCAGAACCTCCATGATCAGGTCGACCACGGCTGGGACCTCGACTTTAGTCGGATCTGTGGCGCTCTTAGGTTGCGGGGGTTCTTCAGTAAAAGGATCTTCCTGAACTGTCGGCGAGTGGATATGCTCCAAAAATACATTGCTGGGAATGGCTTCTCTCTTGGAACCTATCTTTGCTAAATCGTCGGCTGCTTGATTTTTCAGTCGGGGTATGAGGTGGAGTTCTAACACCTCAAACTTCTTCTCGAGCTTTCTCACTGCGTTGCAGTAACCAGTCATGGCTGGGCTTCTAACGTCCCACTCCTTCATCACTTGATTAACGACCAAATCTGAGTCGCCATAGACCATGAGGCGACGGACACCGAGTGAAATGGCCATGCGCAACCCATACAGGAGTGCTTCATACTCTGCCTCGTTGTTGGAGGAATTAAAGTGAATCTGGAGGACATATCTGAGCCTGTCTCCTCGGGGGGATACCAGAACTACTCCAGCGCCAAAACCGTTCAGCATCTTGGATCCGTCAAAGAACATGGTCCAGTGCTCAGAGTGAACTTGAGTTGGCAGTTGCTGTTCGATCCACTCGGCGAGGAAATCTGCTATTGCTTGGGACTTGATAGCTTTCTTTGCCTCAAACTTGATATCCAGGGGAAGGAGTTCGATCGCCCATTTGGCCACTCGACCAGTTGCATCTCTGTTGTGCAGAATCTCTGACAACGGAGCGTCGCTGACGACTTTAACAGAGTGATAGAAATGTGAGTGTGGTAGACTGGATGAGCGCTTCTTCCTATTTGGAGGCGAGTGTGGTAGAAATGTGAGTTGGAGCAGCATTGGGATCTGTCGGGTGAATGTGGATCGACTTTGTTTCACCAGACGACTAGAATGCTGAATCTGTGGCTGGCTTCTTGGCTCGCAGCAAGTCACTCGGATCTGCATTTTTCTAGTATTCTTGCAATTCTACCATGGCCATCTGGGCATCGACGATCTTTGAGCCCTTCTGGAAGAACTCTTCTGCCTTCTTCCGATTACCAGAGATAGTGATCACTCCTATGGGACCAGGCATCTTCAGTTTGAGGTACACGTAACATGGTCAAGCCATAAATCATGCATAAGCTGGCCTGCCCAGAATTGCATGATAAGCACTCTGAAAATCCACAACTTCAAACGTCAACTTTTCTTTGCGGTAATTTTTGGAATCACCGAAAACAACGTCGAGTGCAATCTGACCGAGGGATGCAACCTTCTTGCCTGGAATGACCCCATGGAAACTCATATGGCTTTCACTGAGTCTAGAGATCAGAATGCCCATTCCTTTCAAAGTTTCTGCATATAGTATGTTCAGACCACTGCCACCGTCCATCAGGACCTTTGTTAGTCGAGTGCCTTCGACCACCGGGTCGACCACCAGTGCTTGCCTTCCAGGGGTGGCGATGTGCGCTGGATGATCAGACTGGTCGAATGTAATGGTAGTCTATGACCACTTCAAGTAACTGGGTGTCGCCGGAGCGACCATGTTCACTTCCCTGTTGATAACTTTCAATCGACTTTTCCTCTCAACATCAGCAAAAATCATCAGAGTGGAATTCACGTGGGGATAACCATCATCATCCTCACCCTCATCCTTAGCCTTGTATGCTTCTTTCTCCTTCTCCTTGGGCTCTTTCTCTCGGAACTGCTGGATTAGGAGGCGACACTGCCGAGTGGTGTGCTTCGGGTAAATGAAGTTACCTTCTTCATCTTTCTTGGTGTGGATATGGCATGGCAGATCCAACACGTCATTTCCATCTTGATCTTTTACTTTCTTGGGGTTCCATGTCCCTTTGGGCTTCCCCTTGAACTTCCCTTGAACCACAGCCAAGGCTTCACCCGGAGCAGCTGGCTCGACCTTGCGCTTCTGTTTCTGACTGGGGTTTCCTCCTCCGGCTTCGTGGGCGACTGCTTTGTGCTTGCCGCTCCGGAGTCGCTCTTCTTCTTCACCATTGGCATACTTGGTGGAGATTTCCATCATCCGAGCCAGAGTCATATTTCTTGTCCGGCCGAATTTCATATTCAACTCCCTATACCTGACGCCTTCCTTAAAGGCACAAATTGCCTGATGATCTGACACATCTTCTACTGTGTGGTGCAGGGTGATCCATCTCTGGATATAATCCATCAAAGTTTCATTCGGTTTCTGAACACAACACTTCAACTCTGTCAAACCTGCCGGCCGTTTGCACGCGCCCTCGAATGTTCTGGCAAACACTCGAGCGAGATCTTCCCAAGTATAGATGCTGCCAGGTGCTAACTGATTCAGCCACGCTCTAGCCGAGCCCTCTAACATCAGAGGAAGGTGTTTCATGGCCACTTCATCATTGCCGCCACCAATCTGGACAGCCACTCGGTAGTCTTCAAGCCAAGTGTCAGGCTTGGACTCCCCGGTGAACTTACTAACTCCAGATGCCAACATGAAGTTGGGGGGAATCATCGCAGCTCTGATAGCTCTGCTGAAGCACTCTGGACCAGAGACATGCACCCTGTTGCTGGTTTGTGGACCTCCATCATGGCCCTCTCGGTGAGCTCTGTTTCTGTCGACCAAGCCCTGCACAAGGATAGATCTCACATCAAAACCTGGCTCCCTGGGGTCGACTGGAATACCTCGCCCAACACTGTGAGGGTGTCTGTCTTCATGCTGCTGAGGCGCGTATGACCCGCTCCTCGGGGGAGGCGTGGGCACTCGACGGCGATCATCACAATCGACTCGACGGTCATACTGCTCTCGGTTTCTGTACTGATCTCGTCGATCCCCACATCCCTCACGCCTCGGAGGCGATCTTGGGCTATGGGCCGACAGAACTGTGTCTGCCATCACGGATCTGCCGTGGATCCTATCCTGCGACTGAGATACAACTGTATTCTGCTCTCCCGCCGCCCGGAGCAAGGCTCGGATCTGCACCAAACCTCGACCAGCTTCTGACTGGGAGGGTTGGATCGACTCCGCTATCCGGGCAGCAGCAGCTAGATTCTGGATCGGGGTTCGGTATACCCGAGTCAGAGGAGGAAAAAGCTGGTGTCGACTGGATTCGGGAGCGCGCTGTCGAGCGCGATCGTCGAATGCGCGCTGGAGGTTCTCCAGCCGAGTGCGCTCAGCCAGGTTGGCCAAGCACGCCTGCTCCAAGGCCTGGGCCTCGGGGGTTTCTCCAACTATAGGAGTGTGTAGGGCATCCATGTTCCGGCGATGAAGTTCTTCCCTCTGCTGCGAGGAGAGAGGTTCGGCGCGGTACTCCTCGTGAACGCGCGACGGATCGCCGTTCCCGTCACCTCCGTGTTCACGATTGAAGCCAGGAGGACTGCGTGGTCCATTGACCATCAGGACTTCTGCCGCCGAGTCACTGCTGCCGCACTCGGATGAGGTCTCTACAGAGCCAGTCGACAGATCGAATAGGCCGTAGAGGGATTCGTCGGGCTCGATCGCCACGACTTGAGGGGTGGCCCATTGGCGGGCCACCGCATGCTTCACCCACCGCTGAAGCCTCGGCTGACCGGTGCGCTTGCTCCGGCGGGTCGCAGGAAGGGGGAAAGCTGCCGGAGTCAACTGGTACTGGGTCGACGGTTGCCACAGGAGGACGCCGCGGACGCACGCGCGAAAGTGCACCGAGTGGTGCCTCCTGGAGCCAAGCGGAGTCGTCGGCGAAAAACACGAGTGCGCCGAGACGGATCTCATGGCCCTCAGCCAAACTTCCACCTGGAACCATGATGAAGGGGATCAGAAAAATTGCAACTTCTCCAACAAGTCGCTAAGACACCTGCCCCAAGGTGGGCGCCAACTGTCATGGATCTAAGACTGACAGTAGAATGGGGGTAAGTATGAGGAGGCAAGATCCTATCTATGGAGTAGTTGTACACCCGAGTTTTACGAGTTCATGCCCTTCTTGGAGGAAGTAAAAGCCCTATGTCTCGGTGCCCTGAGGCGGTCGACTGGATTATATGTATGTGTGTGAGTTTACAAAAGTGCGAACCCTTGTCCCAGAGGAGGGGGGTGGCTTATATAGAGTGCGCCAGGACCCCAGCTCCCCTCCATTACACAGGGTTCAATGCTCATAAAGGAGGAGCGTTACTGGTAACGTCTGCAGTAAAGTGTTATAAATGCCCATAAAGCTATGGTTTAAGTCTTGACTGTTGCAGAGTGGAGAGTTTCTCATCTTCTGGTGGTCGAGTGTCTTCAAGGTAGTCGAGTGAGCACATCTTCATGGTCGAGTGGATGATGGTTTCTCTTCGACTGCTTCTGATTCTCTGTAGAGATGTCCTTGGGGAAGGTATGTCGGACAGGTCCATGACCCTACCCTAGGTACATAGCTTCATCAATACGTGTGTTGAACATGGAGGCGCCGTTGTTCGGCGCTTAGATCGGAATCAACCGCGATCTGAATCGCTGCGTGTACGACTCCACCAACCACGTTCTTGTAACGCTTCCGCTTGGCCATCTTCAAGGGTATGAAGATGCACTCCCTCTCTCTCGTTGCTAGTATCTCCTAGATTGATATTGGTGACACGTAGGAAATTTTTTGAATTATTGTTACGTTCCCCAACAATGGCATCATGAGCTAGGTCTATGCGTAGATTCTATGCACGAGTAGAACACAAAGAAGTTGTGGGCGATGATTTGTTCAATTTGCTTACCGTTACTAGTCTTATCTTGATCCGGCGACATTGTGGGATGAAGCGGCCTGGACTGACCTTACACGTACGCTTACGTGAGACTGGTTCCACCGACTGACATGCACTTGATGCATAAGGTGGCTGGCGGGTGTCTGTCTCTCCCACTTTAGTTGGATCGGATTTGATGAAAAGGGTCCTTATGAAGGGTAAATAGCAATTGGCATATCACTATTGTGGTTTTGCGTAGGTAAGAAACGTTCTTGCTAGAAACCCATAGCAGCCATGTAAAACATGCAACAACAATTAGAGGACGTATAACTTGTTTTTGCAGGGTATGCTATGTGATGTGATATGGCCAAAAGGATGTGATGAATGATATATGTGATGTATGAGATTGATCATGTTCTTGTAATAGGAATCACGACTTGCATGTCGATGAGTATGACAACCGGCAGGAGCCATAGGAGTTGTCTTAATTTATTTATGACCTGCGTGTCAATGAAAACGCCATGTAATTGCTTTACTTTATTGCTAACCGTTAGCCATAGTAGTAGAAGCTATAGTTGGCGAGGCAACTTCATGAAGACACGATGATGGAGATCGTGGTGTCATGCCGGTAACGATGGTGTTCATGCGGCACCTCGAAGATGGAGATCAAAGGCACAAGATGATATTGGCCATATCATGTCACTTTATGATTTGCATGTGATGTTTGTCATGTTTACCTCTTATTTTCTTAGAACGGCGGTAGCGTAAAGAAGATGATCCCTCACTAAAATTTCAAGAACGTGTTCCCCCTAACTGTGCACTGTTGCGAAGGTTCGTTGTTTTGAAGCACCACGTGATGATCGGGTGTGATAGATTCTAACGTTCGAATACAACGGGTGTAAGCCAGATTTACACATGCAAAACACTTAGGTTGACTTGGCGAGCCTAGCATGTACATACATGGCCTCAGAACACGAGAGACCGAAAGGTCGAACATGAGTCGTATAGTAGATACAATCAACATGGAGATGTTCACCGTTGATGACTAGTCCGTCTCACGTGATGATCGGACACGGCCTAGTCGATTCGGATCATGTATCCCTTAGATGACTAGAGGGATGTCTATCTGAGTGGGAGTTCATTGAATAATTTGATTAGATGAACTTAATTATCATGAACATAGTCTAAATTGTCATTGCAAATTATGTTGTGGATTAATAGCTCGCGCTTTAGCTCTTTGTTTTAATAACTTCCTAGAGAAAGACTAAGTTGAAAGATATTGTAAGCAATTGTGCGGACTAGGGCCGTAGTCTGAGGATTGTGCTCACTGCTACACAGAAGGCTTCTGTCCTTGATGCACCGCTCGGTGTGCCAACCCCTCTGGCGTTGTCTATGGATGTTGTGAACATCTGGTAGACACGTTCTGATGACTACCTGATAGTTTAGTGCGCCATGCTTTACGGCTTAAAGTTGGGGCTCCAAAAGTGTTTTGAACGCCATAGAACATATGAGATGTTCGAAGAGCTGAGATTGGTATTTCAGGCTCATGCCCGTGTTGAGAGGTTGAGACCTCTGACAAGACCTTTGCCTACAAGATGGAGGAGAATAGCTCAGCCAATGAGCATGTGCTCAGAATGTCTGGGTACTTCAATCACTTGAATCAAGTGGGAGTTAATCTTCCAGGTAAGAGAGTGATTGAAAAAAGTTCTCCAGTCGCTATCAACAAGCTACTAGAGTTTCGTGATGAACTATAACATGAAAGGGAAGATAATCCCAGAGCTGTTTGTCGTGCTTAAGGCCGTAAAGGTAGAAATCAAGAGGGAGCATCAAGTGTTGATGGTTAACAAGAGCACTGGTTTCAAAGAAGGGAAAGAAGGGAAACTTCTTGAATGGCAATCTAGTTGCCGCTCCAGTGAAGAAACCCTAGAACCCAAACCCGAGGCAAAGTGCTTCTATTAGGGGAACGGTCACTGGTAGCGGAACTACCTCAAATACTTGGTAGATAAGAAGGCTGTCAACTTCAACAAAAGTATATTTGATATATGTGTGTTCTTGATGTGTACCTTACTAGTACTCCTAGTAGCACCTGGGTATTAGATACTTGTTCAGTTGCTAATATTGGTAACTCGAAACAAAAGCTACGGAATTAACGGAGACTAGCTAAGGGCGAGGTGACGATGTGTGTTGGAAGTATTACCAAGGTTGATGTGATCAACATCGCACGCTCCCTCTACCTTCGGGATTATTGTTGAACCTAGATAAATGTTGTTTGCATTGGTGTCTGCGTTGAGCATGAACATGATTAGATCATGTTTGTTGCAATACGATTATTCATTTAAGTCAGAGAATAATGGTTATTCTGTTTACATGAATAATACCTTCTATGGTCATGCACCCAATGTGAATGGTTTATTGAATCCCGGTCGTAGTTATACACATGTTCATAACATTGATGCCAAAAAATGTAGAGTTGATAATGATAGTACCACTTTCATGTGGCACTGCTGCTTAGGTCATATTGGTGTAAAGCGTGTGAAAGAACCTCCATGCTAATGGACTTTTGAAGTCACTTGATTTTGAATGACTTGACACATGTGAACCATGCCTCTTTGGCAAGATGACTAAAACCCCGTTCTTTGGAACAATGGAATGGGCAAGTGACTTGTTGGAAATCATACATGCTAATGTGTGCGGTCCGATGAGTGTTGACGCGCGCGGTGGATATCATTATTTTCTCACCTTCACTGGTGAATTGAATAGATATGGGTATATTTACTTAATGAAGCATAAGTCTGAAATGTTTGAAAAGTTCAAGCAATTTCAGAGTGAAGTTGAGAATTATCGTAACAAGAAGATCAAGTTCCTTCGATCCGATCAAAGGGAAAGTATCTGAGTTATGAGTTTGGCAATCACTAAAGACAAGGTGGAATCGTTTCACAATTGACGCCGTCTGGAACACCATAGCATGATGGTGTGTCCGAACGTCGTAATCGAACCTTATTAGATATGGTGTATGATGTCTCTTACCAATCTACTGCTATTTTTGGGGTTATGCATTAAAGACAATTACATTCACTTTAAATAGGATACCATCTAAGTCCATGAAGATGGCACCGTATGAACTATGGTTTGGAAAGAAGCCAAAGTTGTTGTTTCTTAAGGTTTGGGGCTACGATGCTTATGTCGATAGGCTTTGGTCGGAAAAGCTAGAAACCAGAGCGGAAAACTGTGTCTTCATAGAATACCCAAACAAGAAGATTGGGTATACCTTCTATCTCATATCTGAGGGCAAAGTGTTTGTCACTAAGAACATGTCCTTTCTCGAGAAAGCGTTTCTCTCGAAAGCATTGAGTGGGAGGAAGATAGAACTTGATTAGGTTGTTGAACCTTCACTTCAACCAGAGAGTAGCGCATCACAGAAAGATGTTTCTGTGGCACTTACGTCAGTTGAGGAGAAAGCTAATGATGATGATCATGAAGCTTCAGATCAAATTACTATCAAACATCGTAGGTCGACAAGCGTGTGTACAACTTTTGAGTGGTAACCCTGTCTTAAAGGTCATGTTGTTGGACAAACGATGAACCTATGAGCTATGAAGAAGCGATGGTGGGCCCGGGTTCCAACAAATGGCTGCAAGCCATGAAATCCGAGATAGGATCCATGTATGAGAACAAAGTATGGACTTTGGTGGACTTTCCCAATGATCGGCAAGCCATTGAGAATAAATGGATCTTTAATAAGAAGACAGGCGCTGATGGTAATGTGACCATTTATGAAGCTCGACTTGTCTCAAGGAAGTTTCCGACAAGTTCAAGGAGTTATCTGTGATGAGACTTTTCTCAATCATAGCGATGCTAAAGTCTGTTAAAATTGTGTTAGGAGTTGCTACATTTTTCATTTACGAAATCTGGCAAATGGATGTCGAAACAAGGTTTCCTTGACGGTCTCCGTGAGGAAAGGCTGTATGTGATACAACCAGAAGTTTTTGTCGATCCTAAGGTTGCTAAAAGGTATGCAAACTCCAGCGATCCTTCTATGGATTGGAGCAAGCATCTCGGAGTTGGAACATACACTTTGATGAGGCGATCAAAGCATTTGGGTTTATACAAAGTTTGCAAGAAACTTTTATTTGCAAGAAAGTGAGTGGGAGCACTACAACAATTCGGATAGGTATATATGGATGACATATTGTTGATCGGAAATGATGTAGAATTTCTAGAAAGCATAAAGGGTTGTTTGAATGGAGTTTTTCAAAGGAAGACCTATGTAAAACTGCTTACATGTTGGGTATCAAGATCTATAGAGATAGATCAAGACGCCTGATAAGACTTTCACAGAGCACATACCTTGACATGATCTTGAAGGATTTCAAGATGGATCAGTCAAAGATGGAGTTCTTGCCTAAGTTGTGAGGTGTGAAGTTAAGACTTGAAGCTCGACCACGATAGAAGAAAGAGAAAGGACGAAAGTCGTCCCCTATGCCTTTGCCATAGGCTCTATACGATATGCCATGCTGTGTACCGCGATGTGCCTTGCCATGTGTCTGGCAAGGGGGTACAAGAGTGATCCAGGAGTGGATCATTGGACATCGGTCAAAATTGTCCTTAGAAATAAGGAAATGTTTCTCGGTTATGGAGGTGATAAAGAGTTCGGCGTAAAGGGTTACTTCGATGCAAGCTTTAACACCTATCCGGATGACTCTGAGTAGCAAACCGGATACGTATAGTGGAGCAACCATTTGGAATAGCTCCAAGTGGAGCATAGTAGCAACTTCTACAATATGAAATCAAAATTTGCGAAGAACACACAGATCTGAATGTTGCAGACCCGTTGACTAACACCTCTCTCGTAAGCATAACATGATCAAAACCTAGAACTCATTGACTGTTAATCACATGGTGATGTGAACTAGATTATTGACTCTAGTAAACTCTTGGGTGTTAGTCACATGGCGATGTGAACTATGAGTGTTAATCACATAACGATGTGAACTAGATTATTGACTCTAGTGCAAGTGGGAGACTGTTGGAAATATGCCCTAGAGGCAATAATAAAATGGTTATTATTATATTTCCTTGTTCATGATAATTGTCTATTATTCATGCTATAATTGTATTAACCGGAAACCGTAATACATGTGTGAATACATAGATCGTAATATGTCCCTAGTAAGCCTCTAGTTGAGTAGCTCGTTGATCAATAGATGGTCATGGTTTCCTGACCATAGACATTGGATGTCATTGATAACGGGATCACATCATTAGGAGAATGATGTGATGGACAAGACCCAATCTTAAGCATAGCACAAGATCGTGTAGTTCATTTGCTAAAACTTTTCTAATGTCAGGTATCATTTCCTTAGACCATGAGATTGTGCAACTCCCGAATACCGTAGGAATGCTTTGGGTGTACCAAACATCACAACGTAACTGGGTGGCTATAGAGGTGCACTACAGGTATCTCCGAAAGTGTCTGTTGGGTTGACACGAATCGAGACTGGGATTTGTCATTCCATATGACGGAGAGGTATCTCTGGGCCCACTCGGTAATGCATCATCATAATGAGCTCAATGTGACTAATGAGCTCAATGGAACAAGTAAAGAGACTTTCCGGTAACGAGATTGAACGAGGTATGGGGATACCAGCGATCGAATCTTGGGCAAGTAACATACCGATAGGCAAATTGAATTGCATACGGGATTGATTGAATCCTTGACATCGTGGTTCATCCGATGAGATCATCGTGGAACATGTAGGACCCAACATGGGTATCCAGATCCTGCTGTTGGTTATTGGCCGGAGAGATGTCTCGGTCATGTCTACATGGTTCCCGAACCCATAGGGTCTACACACTTAAGGTTCGGTGATGCTAGAGTTGTTATGGGAAATAGTATGTGGTTACCGAAGGTTTTTCGGAGTCCCGGATGAGATCCTGGACGCCACGAGGAGTTCCAGAATGGTCCGTAGGTGAAGATTTATATATGGGAAGTCCTCATACGGTCACCGGAAGTGTTCGGGGGTTTGCCGGTATTGTACCGGGACCATTGAAAGGGTTCCGAGGGTCCTCCGGGAGGGTTCACCTGCCCCAGAGGGCCCTATGGGCTGTATGTGGAGGGGAACTAGCCCCTAAGTGGGCTGGGCGCCATCCCCTAGGGCCCATGCGCCTAGGGTTAAGGGGAAACCCTAAAGGGGACGCCTCCCTTGGCTTGGAGGGCAAGTTTCCCCTCCCTAGCCGCCGCCCCTCCCCTAGATGGGATATGAGGGGGCCGGCCCCCCTCTCCCTTGCCCCTATATGTAGTGAAGGGGTGGGAGGGCAGCCGCACCTTTCCCTGGCGCAGCCCCTCCCCCTCTCACACACCTCCTCCTCCTCCATAGCGCTTGGCGAAGCCCTGCCGGAGAACCACGAGCTCCATCACCACCACGCCGTCATGCTGTAGGAGTTCTCCCTCAACTTCTCCTCTCCCCTTGTTGGATCAAGAACCCGGGCTGTACGTGTGTTGAACGCGGATGTGACGCCCCGAGACCGATGCGCCAGGTGTCTGCCAGTTATTCGCCATCGTTGCCATGTCATTTGCTTGCGTGTTGCATCTTGTAATGTCATCATCCGCATTGCATCTGCATGTTTTCAAAACTTGCATTCGTCCGGGTTCCCCAGTTCTGTCCGTTTTCCCTTCTGAGCCCAGACACACTTGCACGCGCCCGCGGCACGTCCGAAATATTATTTTGTAAGTGGCCAAAAAATGTTCTCGGAATGGGTTGAAAGTTGGCATGCGGTGTTGTTATGTTGTAGGTAGGCCGCCTGCCAAGTTTCATCACATTCGGAGTTTGTTTGATGCCCCAACGGATAACTATAGCGACATTATAGTCGGTCAAAACGTCAGACGTTTTTGGTCTCCGGAAACAGTTGCCGGGCTGCAATCCTCTCCTCTCATCTCAGCCCACTACCACTCACCGCCAGGCCCTAACTAACCTCTCTCATCAGCCCGCGACCCTCCTCGCGCGCGCGTCCGAAAGCTGTCCCGGACCCGACCCGGGCAGTCATCACCGTTGGATCCGGATCATCCCCTAACGTCTACAAAACATCTCCGTTTTGTTAATTGGGACTTCTTAGCCTATTTATTCGCGACCGTCCGATTACGATCGGAGGGACGAGGTAGCCCCTAAGCCTAGTCCACCTACTATATATATTCACCGGACCAAACTTTAGCCCAACCCTAAAATCTAGGAAGTTTGTCCCTGCCGCCGCCGCACTCATCTCCCACCTCGGGATCATCCTCGATCCAAAATGCCACCAGCGAGTCACTCCTCTCGATCCACCTACCACAGCGCCTGCAGCCTCTGTCCGGCCAGCCACGCCGCCGGCGGACCCAACAGAGGAGCCTCACCCCTGCTCCTTCATTCCTCCTCTGATCCTCTCTCTTACTGCTCATCTCTCCCCCCTGTTTCTACCTCTACAGGAACGCCCGCGCTAGCCGCTCGCGAAGGCCACGACCAGACCCGACGCTTCCCGCGCCTGTCAGACCCCCCTCTGCCGTGCCGTACTCCTTCCCCGAGCTCCTTCTCGTCGGCCCAGCAGCACCGAGCCACCGGCGAGCAGCAGCGGCTCCTTCCTCCCTGACCGCGGCCATACCGCGACCCTTGTCGGCGAACCCAGCAGCAATGTCGTCCTTCCACCCCTGCATCCTCCCGTGCTTCCCCGCACCACCGAAGCCACCAGGACCCCGCCGCCCTGCCAAGTACTTCACCGGAGCACTGTCGTGTCCGCGTGTTCCTCTACTTCATCGCCGCCATGGGTCACGAGCGCCTCGAACCCCCCCCCCTGCAATGTCGCCTCGCCAGCCCATATCGACTGCCCGGATCCGTGTCTCCGCTGTCTTGCCCGTTCTGGCCGGATCCCGCCGGCTGGGCCCTGTCCCCGGCCACCGGTGTCCTCGCCGGACCACCGCCACCGTCGTGCCTGTTCCCGCCTCTGCTTCGAATGGGAGGAGCTCACCCGTCACCGTTAACCGCGTCCGGCCGCGTGGGCCGCGTCCTCGCGGTCCAGTTCCGCCAGCGCAAGACGACCCGTTGCACTGACTGGGCCGAAGCCCATGGTGAGACCCCCCTTCAGATCTCTGTGCGGTTGGTCCAACAGTTGCAGCCCGTGTCACATTTTTTTAGTTCTGCGTTTTAGCTATTTTTCCAGGAGTTTGCTGTTTTGCAGAAAACCCCCCAAGCAACATGCATTTAATAACTCATAAATGGTGCATCGGATTAAAATGATTTATATATGAAACATGACTAGAATTTCTTCTAGTTTAATAATATGGCACTTTCATCCATGTTTAAAATGTTTAAACTTGTTGTTTGTTTAATTTTGCATAAATGCCATGTTAAAATGATTTATTTCATAACTAAATAACCGTAGCTCCAAACCTAACAAACTTTATATGTAAATGGGGTAGAAAAATGCCTAGTTTAACATGGTACACTCATCTTGCATGTTTAACAACTCTAAAATATGGTTTAGGGCAGAACAGTACCAAACCTAATTAATGCACATGAGGATTTTCCGAAATTGTTTTTTGTTGTTTCCGGTCTCATTTAAACTTGACTAGATAGGTAGCTTTCTTTGCTTCACCCTCTTGCCATGATTAACAACATTTAATATTGTTGGGTACATAAACAAGAGAGAATTAAATAAGTCATGTGGTGTTTTCTTCAATATGCAACTCCGTTGCATAATGAGCTCCACTTAATTTGTAGGATTGTTTGTGCACTTTGCCATGCCATGCTTCATTAAACCAGACATGCATCATACTTGTTGTGCATCATGCCATGTTGTTGTAGTGGTTGTTTACTATGTTGTTTGCTTTCTTTCTGGTGTACTTCTTCTCGGTAATCCGGTAACGTCGTGTTTGTGAGGACTTGTTCGACTACGTCCGTTTGTCTTCTTCATGGACTGGTTCTTCTTCCTTGCGGGATTTCAGGCAAGATGACCATACCCTCGAAATCACTTCTATCTTTGCTTGCTAATTGCTTGCTCTTTTGCTATGCCTATGCTGCGATACCTACCACTTGCTTATCATGCCTCCCTTTTTGCCATGAGCCTCTAACCAACCTTGTCCTAGAAAACTTTGTTTGGCTATATTACCGCTTTGCTCAGCCCCTCTTATAGCGTTGTTAGTTGCAGGTGAAGATTGGAGTTTGTTCCTTGTTGGAACATGGATATTTTGTTGGGATATCACAATATCTCTTATTTATATTAATGCATCTATATACTTGGTAAAGGGTGGAAGGCTCGGCCTTATGCCTGGTGTTTTGTTCCACTCTTGCCGCCCTAGTTTCCGTCATATCGGTGATATGTTCCCGGATTTTGCGTTCCTTACATGGTTGGGTTATAATGGGAACCCCTTGATAGTTCACTTTGAATAAAACTCCTCCAGCAAGGCCCAACCTTGGTTTACCATTCGCCACCTAGCCTTCTTCCCTTGGGAGTCACGCATCCCGAGGGTCATCTTTATTTTAACCCCCGGGCCAGTGCTTGTCTAAGTGTTGGTCCAAACTAGAGCCCCTTGCAGCGCCACCTCGGGGAAACTCGAGGGCTGGGTTTAGTTGTACGGATTGCTTATCCGGTGTTGCCCTGAGAACGAGATATGTGCAGCTCCTATCGGGATGTCGGCGCATTGGGCGGTCTTGCTGGACTTGTTTTACCATTGTCGAGGATGTCTTGTAACCGGGATGCCGAGTCTGATCGGGTTGTCTTGGGAGAAGGAATATCCTTCGTTGACCATGAGAGCTTGTGATGGGCTAAGTTGGGACACCCCTGCAGGGATTTGAACTTTCGAAAGCCGTGCCCGCGGTTATGGGCAGATGGGAATTTGTTAATCTCCGGTTGTAGAAAACCTGAAGTTGATCTTAATTAAAATACATCAACTGCGTGTGTTACCGTGATGGTCTCTTCTCGGCGGAGTCCGGGAAGTGAACACGGTGTTGGAGTAATGCTTGACGTAGGTTGTTCTAGGATCACTTCTTGATCATAGTTGTTCGACCGTGCTTTTGCCTTCTCTTCTCGCTCTCTTTTGCGAATATGTTAGCCACCATATATGCTAGTCGCTTGCTGCAGATCCACATCATACCTTTACCTTACCCATAAGCTTAAATAGTCTTAATCACGAGGGTGTGAGATTGCTGAGTCCCCCGTGACTCACAGATACTTCCAAAACCAGTTTGCAGGTGCCGATGATACCGTGCAGGTGACGCAACTGAGCTCAAGGAGGAGCTCGATGAGATCGTGTTCTTTATGTTGTTCCGTTTTCTAGTTGATCAGTAGTGGAGCCCAGTTGGGACAATCGGGGATCTGTGTGACATTTGGGGTAGTCTTCTTTTATTTTGGTTTCGTAATCGGACCTTGATTGTATCTGGATGATGTAATGCTTTATTCATGTATTGTGTGAAGTGCCAATTGTAAGCCAACTATGTATCTCTTTCCCTTATGTATTACATGGTTTGTGTGAAGATTACCTCACTTGCGACATTGCTTTCAATGCGGCTAAGCCTCTAAGTCGTGCTTCGACACGTGGGAGATATAGCCGCATCGAGGGCGTTTCAAGTTGGTAATCAGAGCCTTCCCCGACTTTAGGAGCCCCCTGCTTGATCGAATCGCTGGCGTTGTTGAGTCTAGAAAAATGTTTTGAGTCATTTAGGAATTATATATATCGGAGAGTAGGAATTCTTTTTACTCCTCAGTCCCTTCATCGCTCTGGTGAGGCATCCTGACGTAGAGTTTTGACTCTTCTCTTCTCTCAAATTACACTAAAATTTCTTTTAGGATCACGCGGGTATCTTGGAATCGTTCCGATGGTTTTGTGACGATAACATTGTTCTTGGTGCCTCCTGACATTTAGGGGTTATGGCAATGTCCCGGGGAGTTGAGCTCCGAGGTGTTGTCGTCACAATTTTATCGTTGCAGTTCTGGAATACGTGAGTTTCGCCGACATCAAAAATCTCTTTTATGCAGTTGTTGGTGAGATAACCTCGACGCCACCCAGTACTGGGGCGGGAGTTCGGGAGTATTGCCATAACTCCTATAGCGGGTGCTTTTCGAAGGTTGAGGTAAACGATTTTCGAGGGTTTCTTGGTTATGTGTTGAAGGATGGATACAACTGGATGTAGGATTTGTTAGTTTTGGGTGAGATATTATGCTTCCCCTGTATCCCCAACACCTGATTGCATAACCGGAAAGTTTCGGGAGTTTATAAGTGGGAATTCAAGTAGCTCTTAGGATATCTTTCTGACAGATGTATGATATGAAATTGGGGTTCGACGTCTAGTGGTCCGCCTATTCACGGTTGGTTTTACAGTGGTCTTGTTGTGTCTTAAAGAGTCCTTGGCTATGCCGACTCGGGGACGCTTCTTATGTCATGTGCACTGCCTTGTACATGATGGTGCTGTACGATCGAGCTTGTGTAGGCCCCACCACTAAAACTTCGGACGAAATCTCTATCATATGTTTGTTCCGGCTTATTCTGCAAGCCAATCCTTGTTTTGTTTTGAGTTGTGGTATTTGAGTTGCTTCGAAGTCAAATGTTAATTCCATACCTTCTCTAAACGGTGTTCTCATACTCCGATGTGAACACTAATCCTTCATGATAATCGAGATTGCCATGTCAATCCTTTTTCAACCGGCGTGTCTCTCTTCAAGTGGATCCGATCATTTCAACATTTGCAAGATCCAATCTCAGTTTTTCATCAACGTTGTTCGTTTCATTCGTCTTCAAGTTGACTTTGTTTTCCCTCCCTCCCACCCTTTTTCTTCAAGGACTCATATATCTTAATAAAGTATCCATTTTATTCATGTGAAGACTCTTCATTCTTGTCTTTGAATGTTCTTATCCAGTGATGCTCATGAAGATTCTAACGGACCTTCTAGTTCATCATTCTCCATTCTTTTCTTCTCCGGTGGTTTCAATTCAAGCGTTATTGATCATATATTTTTCCTTGTTTCAATGTCTTCTCATACCGGTGCACCTCATAATCATCCATTTCTCGCTATTCTATTGTTCCGATGCCTTAAAGATATCTCAGAAGACTCGTCTTGTCATTCAAGATCCATTCAAGTTCTTTTCGAGGTTGTTATCTCATTCAAGCCACTTAATTCAACCGGTAAGCCACTTAATTCAACCGGTATAATCTCTCTTCAAGATCATTACAACGGTGTTTCCTTGAGTGGGCCCTAACCCACAGGTCTTTTCCCAGGATCTTACCTGACTCTTCTAATTCTACCGGAGTTATTCTCAAATTCATTTCAAAAGTTTGACGTAAGAATGATTCATCACCAGTCACATGTATTTCTCCAAGATCTTTTAAATTCTTTTCATCGTTGGCTCTACCTCTTCGCTTTTGATTCTTCCGGAGTGTCTAAACAATTCATGGTGGTGTTTCTCGTCGTCTTTCTAGGATTTTGAAGACCGAAGAAGAGTTTTTCCTCCATATCTTGCTCCATCCTCTTCAAGATTCATGGTGCTATCTTGTTGCCATCCTCTCATATTTGTTTCGATTGTGAGAATCCTATTCACCCATCAGGAGCTATTCAAGATTCTTTTCAGTTTGATTCTCCGAAGGACATCATTTCGGGATTATTCATTCTCAGCTTTCAGCTCTCGTTATCTAAATCTTACCGGTGCATCATTCAAGCCTTCTATAATCAGCTCGTGATCTTGGCATTCACTTGTATCTAAACTCTCTAATGTATGTTTGTTCATTTGCTAATTCTTACCGGTGATTCATCCTTTTATTTCATCCGTTGTTCAATTCTTACAGCGGCTCTTCCAGGATTCTCTTCCGCTGTTATCATATCAATTCATTCATTGTTCCAATCATACCGGCGGTTCGTTGAAGACCTTCTCAAGTTTGCGCTATATCTCTTTTAATCCTTTCTACGAGAATAAGTAGTATGCCAAATCCATTGTTTGTCATCAATCTAAATTGGTGAAGGATAAGCACAATGTAACTCTTACTCTTGTTTCATCCAAATGATTCAATTCCTTATTCGGGAGGTTCATCAAAAATTCTCAGTTTCTATTGCTTTATCTTTTCTCCCGATATTCCAAGTTTCCACTTTATCTCGTCGCAAAGCTTCATCTAATCATTGCAAGGATGCAATCTTATTCTTTTCATCCTTCTTTTCGTTTGATCATCCTTTTGTTACCGGAGTTCTTCATGGATGTTCTACATGACGTCTCATCAAAGATTTAATTCCTTCTCGAAGTGTTCATTGAGATTCTTGTCAGAGGAGCTCAAGTTTTCTTCATCTTGTAGTCCGGAGTGCAATTCTTTCTTCAGTATCATTGGAGGTGGTATTATGTCATTCTTGATCATTTGAGTTCATGTTTCGTGATTAACATGTTGTTAAGTATGAGATATTTTAAATCCATCAATCTCATCATTTGAGTTATCTTGGGTAATATTTTCACCTAAAGCCTTCCCTAACGATTGTTGCTATTATGGTGCTTATAAATGACTCAAGTTCTTTTATCCGCCCGGTGAAATAAGTTCTCGTCTCCTTGTTGATATCAATCCAATCTATCGTTTCCGTCAGTGGAAGAATTTCAACTCAGTTTTGAGAGGTTTTCCATAAGCCCACAACAAGCTTACTCTTTTCGTTGTGGGTTTTCAAACAACTCCGTTCGACCATTATCCTAAGGATGCCTTTTCAAGCTCAATTGTGGCACAACTTGGCATTTTCTTCCCCATTCTTTTATTTCAATTATTTATCGTCTATTCTTTTGTTCCGGAGGCATGGTGATGTTTCTCTCTTCAATCCATCATCTTGTTTGTCAAGATCATGTTCTTTTTATGCCTATCCATTTAACCGGAGTGTGGTGCCATTCTGCTCAAGTTCTTTTCGCCTTATCAAGCCTTGCATCTCTTTTCAACCGGAGTGATGTCTGAGATTTTTCTTACCCCTTGTTCCCTTCATTCAATAGTTCCGGAGGCAGTGTGTTGTGATTTCATCAAGTATATTCTCATCTTACCAAGTTCTTATTCAATTCCTTTTCTTTTCAATTGGAGTGCTGCCCGAAGTTGTTCTTCCTTGTTCCTCTTTTCTAACGGAGTGTTTTCAACTTCGTTCATCTCCATTACATTCTTTCTTTCAATTTGTTCAACTTCTCAAGGTTCTTTGGGTTCACTCGTTTGTCAAAGAAGCAACTTAGTTTTACCTCTGCTCTTTCTCTTCCGTTTTCCCTCCGGTGCCATTCTAGATCTCGGGACGAGATCCTCTCGTAGTGGTGGAGTGTTGTGACTCCCCGAGACCGATGCGCCAGGTGTCTGCCAGTTATTCGCCATCGTTGCCATGTCATTTGCTTGCGTGGTGCATCTTGTCATGTCATCATCCGCATTGCATCTGCATGTTTTCAAAACTTGCATTCGTCCGGGTTCCCCCAGTTCCGTTCGTTTTCCGTTCTGAGCCCAGACACACTTGCACGCGCCCGCGGCACGTCCGAAATATTATTTTATAAGTGGCCGAAAAATGTTCTCGGAATGGGTTGAAAGTTGGCATGTAGTGTTGTTATGTTGTAGGTAGGCCGCCTGCCAAGTTTCATCGCATTCGGAGTTTGTTTGATGCCCCAACGGATAACTATAGCGACATTATAGTCGGTCAAAACGTCGGACGTTTTTCGTCTCTGGAAACACTTGCCGGGCTGCACTCCTCTCCTCTCATCTCAGCCCACTACCACTCACCGCCAGGCCCTACCTAACCTCTCTCGTCAGCCCGCGACCCTCCTCGCGCGCGCGCCCGAAAGCTGTCCCGGACCCGACCCGCGGAGTCGTCACCGTTGGATCCAGATCATCCCCTAACATCTACAAAACATCTCCGTTTTGTTAATTGGGACTTCCTAGCCTATTTATTCGCGACCGTCCGATTACAATCGGAGGGACGAGGTAGCCCCTAAGCCTAGTCCACCTGCTATATATTCACCGGACCAAACTTTAGCCCAACCCTAAAATCTAGGAAGTTTGTCCCTGCCGCCGCCACACTCATCTCCCACCTCGGGATCTTCCTCGATCCAAAACGCCACCAACCAGCCACTCCTCTCGATCCACCTACCACAGCGCCTGCAGCCTCCGTCCGGCCAGGCACACCGCCGGCGGACCCAACAGATGAGCCTCGCCCCTGCTCCTTCATTCCTCCTCTGATCCTCTCTCTTACTGCTCATCTCTCCCCCTGTTTCTTCCTCTACAGGAACGCCCGCGCCGGCCGCTCGCGAAGGCCATGACCAGACCCGCCGCTTCCCGCGCCTGCCGGACCCCCCTCTGCCACGCCATACTCCTTCCCCGAGCTCCTCCTTGTCGGCCCAGCAGCAGCACCGAGCCACCGGCGAGAAGCAGCGGCTCCTTCCTCCCTGACCGCGGCCATACCGCGACCCTTGCCGACGAACCTAGCAGCAATGTCGTCCTTCCACCCCTGCATCCTCCCGTGCTTCCCCGCACCACCGAAGCCACCAGGACCTTGCCGCCCTGCCAAGTACGTCTCCGGAGCACCGCCGTGTCCGCGTGTTCCTCTACTTCATCGCCGCCATGGGTCACGAGCGCCTCGAACCCCCCTGCAATGTCTCCTTGCCAGCCCATATCGACCGCCCGGATCCGTGTCTTCGCCGTCTTGCCCGTTCCGGCCGGATCCCGCAGGCTGGGCCCTATCCCCGGCCACTGGTGTCCTCGCCGGACCACCGCCGCCGCCGTGCCTGTTCCCGCCTCTTCTTCGAACGGGAGGAGCTCGCCCGTCACCGTTGACTGCGTCCGCGTGGGCTGCGTCCTCGCGGTCCAGTTCCGCCAGCGCAAGCCGGCCCGCTGCACTGACTGGGCTGAAGCCCATGGTGAGACCCCCCCTTCAGACCTCTGTGCGGTTGGGCCAACAGTTGCAGCCCGTGTCACATTTTTTTTAGTTCTGCGTTTTAGATATTTTTCTAGGAGTTTGCTGTTTTGTAGAAAACCCCCCAAGCAACATGCATTTAATAACTCATAAATGGTGCATCAGATTAAAATGATTTATATATGAAACATGACTAGAATTTTGTCTAGTTTAATAATATGCCACTTTCATCCATGTTTAAAATGTTTAAACTTGTTGTTTGTTTAATTTTGCATAAATGCCATGTTAAAATGATTTATTTCATAACTAAATAACCGTAGCTCCAAACCTAACAAACTTTATATGTAAATGGGGTAGAAAAATGCCTAGTTTAACATGGTGCACTCATCTTGCATGTTTAACAACTCTAAAATATGGTTTAGGGCAGAACAGTACCAAACCTAATAAATGCACATGAGGATTTTCTGAAATTGTTGTTTGTTGTTTCCGGCCTCATTTAAACTTGACTAGATAGGTAGCTGTCTTTGCTTCACCCTCTTTCCATGTTTAACAACATTTAATATTGTTGGGTACATAAACGAGAGAGAACTAAATAAGTCATGTGGTGTTTTCTTCAATATGCAACTCCGTTGCATAATGAGCTCCACTTAATTTGTAGGATTGTTTGTAAACTTTAACATGCCATGCTTCATTAAACCGGACATGCATCATACTTGTTGTGCATCATGCCATGTTGTTGTAGTGGTTGTTTACTATGTTATTTGCTTTCTTTCCGGTGTACTTCTTCTCGGTAATCCGGTAATGTTGTGTTTGTGAGGACCCGTTCGACTACGTCTGTTTGTCTTCTTCATGGACTCGTTCTTATTCCTTGCGGAATTTCAGGCAAGATGACCATACCCTCAAAATCACTTCTATCTTTGCTTGCTAGTTGCTCGCTCTTTTGCTATGCCTATGCTGCGATACCTACCACTTGCTTATCATGCCTCCCTTTTTGCCATGAGCCTCTAACCCACCTTGTCCTAGCAAACCGTTGTTTGGCTATGTTACCGCTTTGCTCAGCCCCTCTTATAGCGTTGTTAGTTGCAGGTGAAGATTGGAGTTTGTTCCTTGTTGGAACATGGATATTTTGTTGGGATATCACAATATCTCTTATTTATATTAATGCATCTATATACTTGGTAAAGGGTGGAAGGCTCGGCCTTATGCCTGGTGTTTTGTTCCACTCTTGCCGCCCTAGTTTTCGTCATATCGGTGTTATGTTCCCGGATTTTGCGTTCCTTACACGGTTGGGTTATAATGGGAACCCCTTGACAGTTCGCTTTGAATAAAACTCCTCCAGCAAGGCCCAACCTTGGTTTACCATTTGCCACCTAGACTTTTTCCCTTGGGAGTCGCGCATCCCGAGGGTCAACTTTATTTTAACCCCCCCGAGCCAGTGCTTGTCTAAGTGTTGGTCCAAACTTGAGCCCCTTGCAGCGCCACCTCGGGGAAACTCGAGGGCTGGTTTTAGTTGTACGGATTGCTTATCCGGTCTTGCCCTGAGAACGAGATATGTGCAGCTCCTATCGGGATGTCGGCGCAACGGGCGGTCTTGCTGGACTTGTTTTACCATTGTCAAGGATGTCTTGTAACCGGGATGCTGAGTCTGATCGGGTTGTCTTGGGAGAAGGAATATCCTTTGTTGACCGTGAACGCTTGTGATGGGCTAACTTGGGACACCCCTGCAGGGATTTGAACTTTTGAAAGCCGTGCCCGCGGTTATGGGCAGATGGGAATTTGTTAATGTCCAGTTGTAGAAAACCTGAAGTTGATCTTAATTAAAATACATCAACCGCATGTGTTACCGTGATGGTCTCTTCTCGGCGGAGTCCGGGAAGTGAACACAGTGTTGGAGTAATGCTTGATGTAGGTTGTTCTAGGATCACTTCTTGATCATAGTTGTTCGACCGTGTTTTTGCCTTCTCTTCTCACTCTCTTTTGCGAATATGTTAGCCACCATATATGCTAGTCGCTTGCTGCAGATCCACATCATACCTTTACCTTCCCCATAAGCTTAAATAGAACTGATCGCGAGGGTGTGAGATTGCTGAGTCCCCCGTGACTCACAGATACTTCCAAAACCAGTTTGCAGGTGCCGATGATACCGTGCAGGTGACGCAACTGAGCTCAAGGAGGAGCTCGATGAGATCATGTTCTTTATGTTGTTCCGGTTTCCAGTTGATCAGTAGTGGAGCCCAGTTGGGACGATCGGGGATCTGTGTGACATTTGGGGTAGTCTTATTTTATTTTGGTTCCGTAGTCGGACCTTGATTGTATCTGGATGATGTAATGCTTTATTCATGTATTGTGTGAAGTGGCGATTGTAAGCCAACTATGTATCTCTTTCCCTTATGTATTACATGGGTTGTGTGAAGATTACCTCACTTGCGACATTGCTTTCAATGCGGCTATGCCTCTAAGTCGTGCTTCGACACGTGGGAGATATAGCCGCATCGAGGGCGTTTCAGTGGATGCGCCATTGTTCGGCGCTTAGATCGGAATCGACCGCGATCTGAATCGCTGCGTGTATGACTCCACCAACCGCATTCTTGTAATGCTTCCGCTTGGTGATCTTCAAGGGTATGAAGATGCACTCCCTCTCTCTCGTTGCTAGTATCTCCTAGATTGATCTTGGTGACATGTAGGAATTTTTTTGAATTATTGCCACGTTCCCCAACACTCACACTAGCAGAGGAGGCCACCGACATCGTCCTCGGCCTCGCTTCCTCGGCTGTGAGCGCCACGCCTCTCAAAATTGACGCTACGGGCATTGCTGCATCGACGCCCACAAGCTATTCGAAGGATGGCTTCAACCACAACGTTGGCGGAGACGAACCCATGGCATCATGCCAGACCGCTTCGAGTATGCCTACGTCCCTCATCGTGCCGCTAGGGGACTCACGAAACCTGTGGACTGAGCCAACTCTCGTGCTCGAGCCTGACGCACTGGTGCTTACCAAGTGCTCGATGGTGAACATCAAGCATGGTGAAAACACTACCGACAACATCAAGATTACTATGGTGTCCCTACTACCATCCAAGGTAGTCCTAGTGTTTGTTGATAGCAAGTTCTTCATTGGAGTGTGCATGTTGTGGGTTGTGGCCATCAGAATGGCAACCATGGCCTCCACCTTTGCGGGTGTGGATCACATGCAAGGGACTCATGTTCAGGCCAAGAACATGGTCGTCATTCGTGCGCAGTCAGGAGGAATGACAACTCAATGATGACCATTCATTAGAATCTTTGTTTGGATTCTTGTTGGTAGGACTTACTTGTAATTGTGGGACTGTAGAGGGTGAAAACTGTAAAAGCACCTATATATGCAGCTTGCATCTGGGAATGAATCAGACAGAGTTCTCCAGAGAAATATTCTCCTCCTCTCTCTCGTGAACTTCCTCTCACCCGAGCCTCACCCAAGATCCGCAACATGGCATCAGAGCAGGTTGGGGATTCACTCCAGAATCGCTCAGATTGATGGCACTGAGTGTTGGAAGGCAAAGGTAGAGGTTCTGGGGCCCGATTTGGTGTGGCAGAGAGTCAAATCGGGGTTGCTTGATTGTGTGCTTGGCTGTAGTGGAGAAGGGGACCAGCGGCTGTTGCAGTGGAGCAGGGGGCCAGCGGCGGCTGCAGTGGACCAGGGGAGCCAGTTGTGAGCAAGGCAAATAGCCAACGGACTGGAGACAGAGGTGGTACCCAGGAGGTGTAGTACAGCCGCTGTTCAGGGGTTGAGTATGATTTATTCACGTGAAGGTGAGAGTGGTGAGTTGGTTCTTGGGTGCAAGGTTGAGGTGCAGCTAGAAGGTAGGCTACAGGATTGATTCACAGGGGAGTTTACTCGCTTTGAGGTGGTGATTGAGGGTTGTATAGTACTGAAGTGTGACCCTGAAGAACTTGCAAGATGGGAGAAAATGTAAATGCTCACGCGGGAGTTATAGCCGGGGAACTTGCAGGTGTGCTTCAGTCTATGGATGAGAAATACATAGCACTCTTTGATGCAATCAGCAAGCAGGCTGGAAACTCAAGACCAGAGACTGAAGCCAAGGAAGAGATTCACCCATTGCAAATGCCACATGTGAAGCTAGAGGGTGTAGAAAATTATTCCAATTGGGCAGAGCATGCTGAGACCATCTTGATCTCAAGGAACCTCGAGGGGTATATACTGGGAACAGTGGAGAAGCCTATCGAGGAAAATTCAAAAGAGGCCCAGAAGTGGTAAGCAACAAATGCATTGGTGGGAGCTTGGCTTTTAAGCTCAATATCATCTCAGATTGCAAAGCAAGTTGAAAGGATCAAGGAGGCCTCAGAAATTTGGAGGCTCCTGAAGGGGACATATCAGGTGTAGGGAATGAGATGTTGGCATGTAGGATTCAAAAGGAACTATAGGAGCTAGGCCAGGGGGAGAAGACTGTTGTGGAATATGTGTCAAAACTGAAAAGGTTGTGGAGTGATCTTGATTACTATGATCCAGTTGAGATGGAATGTGGGAAATGTGTTGAGAAACATAGTAAATGGATTGAAAGAAGGCGTGTTAGGGATTTCTTCTTCATCCTAAGTTCGAGAATAGGAGAGAAGCACTTTATGGTAGTGGGAAGTTGCCCAGTCTAGAGCAAGAAATTGTTGCAATTATAAGCGAGGAAACTCAGTTGAAATTGGAGACAACAGGACCCCTGGCCCAAGGTGTGTCACAAGGATGTTCAGCTCTCCTTGTTGTCGAGGGTGGTAATTATCCAAGACCAGGAGCAAATACTCATGAGAAGAAGTGCTTTGAATGTGGCCAGCCAGGACACTTCAAGGAAGCCTGCCCACAACTAATAGGAGGAGGTCGTGGTAGAGGCCTGGACTATCATGGCAGAGGGCGTGGTCGTGGGATTGATGGACGTGGTGGTGGTCGTGGAAGAGGTATGCAGTCAATAGGAAGGGCACGCATTTCTGTTTTGCTGAAGAACTATCTAGGACTGTGAGCATTGAGAAGACTGCCGATGAGTTAGAGAAATGGCATCAACTAAAGAATTTGAGCCTTGGTGATCTGCGGCCCTCTGAGACACAAGCATCATCTTCGTCAGCCAACTTCGCTGGTAACAACTCTTCTATTATGGGATGTAGTGATAATTTTACAACAGGGGCACAATGGTTAACTGACTCTGGTGCATTTAGACATATGGCTGGACCAAATAAGGATTTTACAATTATATTTCTAATCTAAGAAAGGAAAGTGTAAAATTAGCTGATGGTTCTACTCAAGCGATTGTGGGGTCTGGAATGGTCAATGTCGGATTCTGGGTTCCGGCAAACCCTTGATGTTCGGACACTGAGGTGCGCATGAAGCAATCTCCCTCTCTTGCTCGCTCGCTCGCACAACGATCTCAAGGCCTAGCTCGACGAACCCAAGGAACACAGGACACAGAGGTTTATACTGGTTCGGGCCACTATTGTGGTGTAATATCCTACTCCAGTGTGGTGTTGGTGGTGGATTGCCTCATGGGCTTGGGATGAATTAGTACAATGGATGAACTGCCTCCTGAGGAGAGGTGTTCTTGAGCTCGGTCAGCTGGTGTGTGTGAGGATGGTCCGAAAAATGATCCCCCTTGCTATGGTGGTGGCTAGCCCTATTTATAGAGGCCCTGGTCCTCTTCCCAAATGTTAGGCGGGAAGGGATCCAACAATGGCCAAGTTTGAAGGGAGACAACTAGTACAAGCTATCCTAACAAAAGGTGGTCTTCGCCTGCCAAAGACTCTGGTGGTGAAGCTGCTATGGGCTCCGGGGTGACCTCGGTCCTGCCGTCCTGCTGGCCTTGGTCTTGTTGCACCGATAAGGAAACCTTCGCCTGATGCCTCGGGACTCCTCGCCTGTGCCTGCCTCTTTAGCACCAAAGAGGAAACTGGTACACTGCACCCACTGACGCCCTCCTGGCCTTGGTCGTCATGGCTCACGTCATGCGAACCTCGTGAGGTGCCCCTTGCATAGATATCTCCGCTCCTCAGGATCCAGCCTAGTGAGGCTGCCCCCAGGGAGGTCTTGGCATCGCCTGCCTCGCGAGGGTCTTGAGTTGTTGCTGCAGACGATGGGCCGTACTAGGCCGCTGGTGGAGCCAGGCCGTGGGCCATAGGCCGACAAGTCTGGGTACCCCCGTTCCCAGGACGCCGACAGTAGCCCCCGAGCCCAAGGCGCGCTCGAACTTGGCTTCGAGGCAAGCCAAAGGGCAAGTGCGGAGCACCGTGGGCCCCAAACGCATGCAGCCTTGTTCGCCGCATGGCGATTAATAGGACGTGGGCTTATCCGCTTCCCCATGCTGCCTTGATATCCGTTCGACTTGACGAGACCCTGCTGCATGCAGAAGAAAACCATCATTACCTGCGATCATGGAGGCCGGCGGTTGACCTCCCTCTGGATATAAATTAGGAGGGGTGCAAAGCCCCCGTCGCTCATCTCTTCTTCCATTCCGCCTACCTCTTCTTCCTACTCACTCCACCATCTTGCCGCGACACCCATGGCACCGACGAAGAGGTTTTCAGCCTCGAAGAAGGGGAAGGTGTGCCAGGAGGAACCCGGCTTGCCACCGCCCAAGAGGGGGTGTGGCCGTCCCCGCAAGCACGCTCTGACCCCTGCCGCGGCCCGGGGGGCACGGGCGCACTCCCTTGGGAACCGGCGGCGTCGTCCCTGGAGGTCACGGTGGTGCATGCTCCCACGGCGGGGGCCGTTCCAAGCGGAGAAGCCCTTGCATCGAGGGGAGGCACGCCATGGTCGCTCGGCCCCCACGGCCGCGCTTCCATTTGGCGGAGGTGCTCCCGGAGTTCGTTGTGTGGTCGGAGCAGCCGGCCGACACTTGGCTCCAGCTCCCGCTGTCGGTGTACAGAAAGAGGGGTACGCTTTTTGTACCCCTATAACTGTGCACGGGCAGTCTGAGCCACGGGCACCACCACACTGAGCAAGGCAAGGGAGGTGAGCCAAGGTAAGGCCGAAGCTCGAGAGAAGCAGAACGACGCCAAGACCAAGCCAACAAAGAGCAAAGGAGACGAAGCGGACTCCCCCCAGCAAGATCCTTGCCGGGAGGCGGTTTGAGCAAACCCGGCAAGACCCTTGCCGTGGCAGCTCGCCCCAGACCTACGGAGTGAGTCATCCTTGAGTCCACTGCCCCCATGGGGCAAGGATTCGGGAGACATCCCCGTGGTGGCATGCAGATCTTGGTGAAGACATTCAAGATCAGATACACCCTTTAGAAGATGATGATCCTAGGCGGGATCCCAGCCAAGGAGGACCACAAGGCCCCCGGCAAGAGCCTTGCTGGGGATGACAGCAGGCACCATGGCAAGACCCTTGCCGGGGCCCCGGCAAGGCCCTTGCCAAGAACACCCGTAGGGCCACCATCAGGCCCATGCCAGTCAAACCTCCACCGCCGTTCGCACGCAGCTGCCGACCCAACCAGCTAGGCAGGCACCTGCGTGGCGGCATGCAGATCTTCGTGGAGACCCACCACTACGCAACCTTAGCTTCCTGCCTACCTACATGGCACCGCGGGCGCCGCTGGCCAGGGCGCGTGTCGACACGAGAGGGAGCGGCGACGGACGAGACAGGCCTCTCCCTCGTCCCCGATAAAGCAAGGACACCTGGGCAAGACGCAAATGCGCCTTGTCATGTAATGCGAGGGATAACCTCACATCACTGTACCCTTTCCACCTCCTGTGTGCCATTGTGGCAACCCCTTTCCTATAAACGGAGGCCCGAGGTGACCAGGAGGAGGATTCAGCTTTTTGGAGCTCCTCACGCCCCATAGCTAGCTCAAGAACACAGATATACAATCCACCAAAGCAGGAGTAGGGTTTTACACATCCTCGCGGCCCGAACCTGGATAAACGAACCGTGTGCTATCTGTTTGATCCGCTCTTCTCACGACCCCACGCCCCGCAACCGTAGTAGGGATTCTTGTGATCCCATAGGTGTCGTTCCCACCGACATCTTTGGCGCGCCAGGTAGGGGGCGCAGTTGTGAGAATCGGCTTTAGCAGTTAGTTCGAAGCTTCTTCATCATCATGGCGCCCAAGAAGAAGACGACGGTGGTGGTTGGCCCGTCGGAAGCCGGACATCCCATCCCGACGCGGGCGAGCAGCGGACCGGTCGTAGAAAGGACCCAAGGCGCCGTTCGCGAACACCAACACCGTCCCAACAGCCAGAGTTTGGGAGGCGGCGATGTTCGTGCGCCTGGTAACAGGACGCACGCCGCCAAACCCAAGGATGGAGCCAGGCCCTCCGCAGGTGGCGCAGGGCCTTCCAAGATCGCTACCACCCCGCCCGAAGGTGATGCGAGGGCCTCCAAGACTCCCACGCCGGCGCCGACGGCGCGCTCCTCTCAAGCGGCGCACGACGAACGGCGCAATCACGCCGAAGAACCCGGGCGTTGCCGCGGGAAGAGCCCTGAGCGCCACTCCTGGGAGGTAGAAGACCTGCCCGCTCGCCGAGGCGCTGGTGAAGGTGGCATGCGACCGCGGGGTCGTGATAGAGCTCCTTCTGACATGGTCAGAAGTCGAAGCGCGTCGCGATCCGTGCAGGTTTCGCTGCCACCAACGACAGCAGAAGCCCTGGCGCGCGCGCAGTTGCTCCTCGATTTTCCTCCCACTACGGGGAAACTCGACGAATGGAGAGCCACTATCCAAAGCCTTGTTGCGGTGGCCAACAAAGATGAACCGAGTTCGGTGGAGCCCTCGGGTCGACGCTCCAACGGAGTCCCACGCACCAGTGGCAGGAAAGCCGGCGGCGCCGCGACCACGGTGCACTCGCCTCCTCCTCGCCCGGTACCGCGGACGCCAGCCCATCGCGACGTTGCGGGCGCCGAAATCTCCATAGCGTCGTCCGACCCGCGGACCCACTGTGATCAGCGCCAAGTCCTTCAGGAACGAGAACATGAAGACGCTCGAACCACTATCGAGCGCTGGCGCGGAGTGCGCCACCAGTCAGACAGGCGAGCAGGGCCTGCTGTGAACCACCTGACACCGGAGAGCCCTGGAGGCCTACCTTACGAGGTAGGCTGTCCGGCTTTTACCCGTGAGCTGCGGCAGTTCTAGTGGCCCACTCACCGCACCTTCAAACCTGACGTGGGCGAAAAGTACAGCGGCAAGACCCACCCGTCCGAGTTCCTCAGCATCTACACCATTGCGATGCAAGCTGCCGGAGCCTGCGACGATAAGGTGCTTGCGAATTACTTTCCGTTGGCTCTTAAACCCAACGCCATGTCATGGTTGATGCACTTGCCGGTAGACTCTATTTCCTCCTGGTCGGATTTGTGCCATGAGTTTGTGGGCGCCTTTACTGGAGGCCACCAAGCCCATGGTCGAGCGAGCGACCTACACGTCATTCCCCAGAAGGGAGGCGAGAGTCTCCGCAAGTATATACAGAGGTTCAGCCGGATACAGTACAATATCCCTGATGTTCACCCTGCCGCCATCATCAGCGCGTTCCATTAGAACATGCGTAACCGCAAGATGCGCGAAGAGCTGGCAATGAACAAGGTGAAAGATTTAGCAGAACTCTATGTTCTTGCTGACAGATGTGCCCAGGCTGAAGAGGGTAGGAAGTACCCCGGCGAAGACGCCGGTTTGGAAACCGACTCCTCAGATGAAGATACTGCCGCCCCGGCGAAGAAGGGCCGGCGCCGCAACAGGAAGCGCAAAGGTAAATCTGTGCTTGCCGTCAAGGGATCTAATGACACCGGCTCCACCAAGAAAACCAAGGCAGATGACCCCGGCAAGGAAATTGCCGGATGTGTCGCCTGCCGGGCCTTGGCGGTTGCCGAGAAGCCAGGAAACTCCGACAAGCGATACTGCAAGATCCATCGCACCAAAGGCCATGCTCTCCAAGACTTCCGACAGGTTGAGCTCCTCGCTGAGAAGCAGAGGGCTGAATATGAGAGGTGGGACAAGGAGAAGGGCCAAGATGGTGCTAAGGGGTCCGGCAAGAAGCGTGATGACCACGCGGGCCATCGTGGCAAGGATAAACAATAGGAGAGGCCCGCCCGGGGCCGTGACAAAAAGCCAGAAGACGACGATCACAAAGAGGACGACGAATCCGGCAACCGAGAGTTTCAGAAAGCTACAGAGGCCATGTGCATCGACGGCGGTGCCTCGCTGCATACTTCTCACCGCCAGCTTAAACAGTGGGCGCGAGAGATTACAGTGGCAGAGCCGTCATTTGATGCCCAAAGGCTGCTGAAGTGGTCCAGCACACCTATCATTTTTGACACCGAGGATCACCCTGATCGCGCAACTGCGGTCGGGTGCTTGCCATTGTTGGTTTCACCAACAATACGCAACCTCAAGGTGACAAAGATGCTAGTCGATGGCGGGGCCGGTCTGAACTTGATCTTGCCTGCCGTGATCGAGAAACTGATGATTCCTGATGGAGACCTCGAAGAGACGGGCACGTTTCAGGGGGTCAACCCGGGAAGAAGCCAACCTAAGGGAAAGGTCACACTGCCCGTGACTTTTGGAAGCGATCTGAACTACAGGACAGAGAGGATCGTGTTTGATGTTGCCAAGATCCCCTTGCCCTACAACGGGATCCTTGGCCGCCTAGCGGTGGCCAAGTTCATGGCGGTGTCACACTACGCCTACAACACCCTGAAGATGCCAGGACCCATGACGATCATCACCATCCCCTCCGATAAGAAAGATGCGCTGATTTGCGCTGACCAACTATACCAGCAAGCAGTTGCAGCAGCTGCCGCCACTAGGGCACTTGCTCCTGCCGCTGGGACCCCGGGGGGGGGGGAGAAGAAGAAGACCGGTGAGACCTCGGACACCCACTCCGGCAAGCGCACCTCTCCGGAGTGTAGCGCTCCCATCGAGGACGTGCCAGAGAGCTCCACCGGCGGAAACAAGAAGCCCAGGGCCATACCGCCGGGAACCAAGAAGGTTTCTGTCAATGAGGACGGCACGGGAGGGGCTTTCACCATAAGCTCCACCCTTGACGACAAATAGGAAGACGCGCTCGTCACCTTCCTGCGGGCGAATGTCGGTGTGTTTGCATGGCAAGCTTTCGACATCCCCGGCGTTCCCAGGGAGGTGATTGAGCACCACCTTGCTGTCTGTCCTCATGCACGGCCCGTCAAGTAGAAGGTCAGAAAGCAAGCTTTGGAACGACAAGAGTTCATCACAGAGGAGATCCGGAAACTGGAAGCAGCGGGTTTGGTAAGAGGAGTGCTCCATCCAACGTGGTTGGCCAATCCGGTCGTAGTGCGCAAGGCAAATGGGAAGTGGAGGCTGTGTATTGATTACACAGATATCAATAAGGCTTGTCCTAAGGACCCCTTCCCGTTGCCGCGCATCGACTAGATTGTTGACTCCACAGCCGGGTGTGATCTGTTGTCATTCCTCGATGCCTACTCCGGCTACCACCAGATCTTCATGACAAGAGAAGACGAAGAGAAAACAACATTCATCACCCCATGTGGTATGTATTGTTTCATGCGGATGCCTTTCGGGCTAAAGAGTGCTGGTTCGACGTTTGCAAGGGCGGTCCAGATTGGTTTTGAACCCCAGCTCCATAGAAATGTGGAAGCTTATATGGATGACATAGTGGTCAAAACCAAGGACAGGGCAACCCTCATACCGGATTTGCAAGAAACATTTGCAAACCTGCGCAAGATCAATCTCAAGCTGAACCCTGAGAAGTGTGCGTCTTTGGCGTCCCGTCCGGCAAGCTTCTCGGGTTCTTTGTGTCACAGCGTGGGATAGAGGCCAATCCGGACAAGATCAAAGCTATAGAGCAGATTGAAGCACCCAAGCGAATCAAGGATGTGCGTCGGCTTGCTGGTTGCGTCGCCGCCATGGGCAGATTCATTTCCAAGTCTGTCGAGCGCGCCCTGCCCTTTTTCAAGATCCTGAAAAAGGCGGGCCTGATGGAGTGGACGCCAGAAGCCGAAGCAGCATTGCAAGATTTGAGGAAGTACCTCTCCTCCGCGCCAATACTAGTTGCGCCTAGGCCACATGAGCCGTTGCTGCTATACCTGGCGGCAATGAACCAGGTGGTCAACGCTGCACTAGTGGCGCAGAGAGAGGATGACGACGAGGTAATGGCAGCAACAGAGCCCGACACCACCAATGCAGAGACGACACAGCCAGTTGAAGTGCCGCCGAAGAAGAAAATGGTGCAGCACCCAGTCTACTTTGGTAGTTCCCTCCTGCAGGGAGCTAGATCAAGGTACTCCGCGTGCAGAAACTGCTCTTCGGCCTTCTTATGGCCTCGAGGAAGCTGCGTCACTTCTTCCAGGCACACGAGATCACTGTCATCACTCGCCTCCCTCTGCAACGGATATTGCACAATCCAGATGCAACGGGAAGAATTGTGGAATGGGCACTGGAGCTGTCCAGCTTTGGCCTCAAGTTTGAAAGTACTTCGACGATTCTGAGCCGAGTCCTGGCGGAGTTCATTGCAGAATGGACCACAACGCCTGACGAAGAAGCCCAAGAGACTTCTCTCCCCGGCAAGGAGGCAAGTTGCATTTGGATCATGTACTTTGATGGAGCTTTCTCCTTACACGGCGCCGGGGCTAGAGTACTGCTTGTCGCGCCCATCGGAGAGCACCTCAAGTACGTGATCTAGATGCACTTCCCCAGGGAGGTGTCAACAAACAATACGGCAGAGTACGAAGGGCTGCTTGTCGATCTAAGGATCGCGGCGGACCTCGGAATCAAGAAGCTCATCGTCAGGGGCGACTCGCAGCTCGTCGTCAAGCAAGTCAACAAGGACTACCAGAGCCCATTGATGAAGGCCTACATCGATGAAGTGAGAAAGCTGGAAGAGCATTTCGACGGTATACAGGCTGAATATTTTCCCCGAGCAGAGAACGATATCGCCGATTACCTGTCAAAACGTGCTGCCCTCAAGCTACCTGTGGAACCAGGTACCTTTGTGCTCCAGCTAACTCAGCCATCCGTTGATCCATCAACAGAGCAGAACAAGAGGAGGAAATCAGGACCCGACAAGTACTTTCCCGCCGAGCTCCCCGGAGCCGCCGGCAAGGATGTTCCCGGGGACACTGAGCCCGCCACGGGACGGCTAGCTCCGGCGGAGCGTCAAGCTCTTGCCGTCGAGACAGCCGCTCCTATAGCGGAGGAAATGCCTTTAGTCCTCGCTGTCGAGCCCCAGGCTCCAGCGTGGGCACAGCATACCGTCCGATTCCTCCAAACAGGGGAACTTCCTGAAGAGCAGGAAGAAGCAGAAAAAGTAGCCCGTCGCTCTACCATGTACCAGTTCGTCGACGACGTCCTGTACAGAAAGATGCCGAACGGTGTGAAATTGAAGTGTATCCCTCGGGAGGAAGGACTGGAGCTGTTGGCGGAGATACATGGAGGCATATGTGGATCCCACATCGGGTCAAGGGCCCTTGCCGCAAGGCATTTCGGCAAGGTTTCTTCTAGCCCACCGCCCTCCAGGATGCGATGACACTAGTCACCAGGTGTGAAGTGTGTCAGTTCCATTCAAAGAAGCTTCATCAGCCAGCTCAATCCCTTCAAACCATTCCTCTCTCCTGGCCCTTCTCGGTCTGGGGGCTCGACATACTGGGCCCTTTCCCCTGCGCTGTCGGGGGCTTTGAGTACTTGTACGTTGCAATCGACAAGTTCACAAAGTGGCCGGAGGTGGAGGCAATGAGGAAGGTCACAGCTCAGTCAGCTGTCAAGTTCTTCAAGGGACTAGTGTGCCGTTTTGGTGTACCCAACAGGGTCATCACCGACAACGGCACACAGTTCACAAGCCGCACCTTCATGCAATATATCCAAGACCTCGGCAGCAAAGTCTGTTTCGCTTCTGTTGCTCACCCACGAAGCAATGGTCAAGCTAAGAGGGCAAACGCTGAAGTACTGCGAGGCTTAAGGACCAAGACCTTTGACAGGCTGCACAAGAGTGGAAGGCGCTGGATTGATGAGTTGCCGAAGGTTCTTTGGTCGATCAAGACGATGCCAAATCGAGCCACCGGCCAGACACCCTTTGCCCTAGTATACGGGGCAGAAGCAGTTCTCCCCACTGAACTCATATACGGGTCACCTCGAGTGCTTGCTTATGATGAGCTTGAGCAAGAGCAACTGCGGCAAGATGACGCAATGCTCCTTGAGGAAGATCGTCTTCGGGCGGCTGTGAGAGCAGCACGCTACCAGCAAGCCTTGTGCCGCTACCATAGCCGCAAGGTTCATGCCCGAAGCCTTGAGGAAGGCGACCTTGTCCTTCGGCGCGTTCAACCGGCCAAGAATTCCAACAAGTTGACGCCAAAGTGGGAAGGCCCATATCGGGTAATACGAGTCACCAGGCCTGGCGCAGTCCACCTGGAGACCGAAGATGCCGTTCCGGTGAGTAACTCCTGGAACATTGAGCATCTTCACAAGTTTTACCCATGAGGCGCGGCTTGTCGGGCCCCCCGGCAAGCCACCTTTTGTACAAGCATTGCCGATGATGCATGTAACCCTTTGTACAAAGCCAGGCGCAGACCCTGAGCATAAATAAATGAAGCGCTGGTGCCCTAAGTTATAGCATGCATGCTAGGTCGAGTCTCGTCCTTGGTTAGGGTTGATAGTGCTTAGCGGCGACTAACCCCTAGCTTAGAGGTCGAGTGTGCATCTCTTTGTCTTTCTTTTGTCTTCTTTGGTTCACAGGACACACGGATATCCGTGCCGAACCACTTGGGGAGGAAAAGAAGATGAACAGACCAGCATCTAGCCCCCGGCAAGCCAGCATTGCCGGGGGCTGCAAGAGCAAAGATTCACCCATGATGAACCAGGGTTGCCGGGGGCTGCGTCTTCAGATAAGTTCTTCATCCCTTATCATGCATTCCATTATGGACTGAGGTATGTGAAACCTCGGTTTCCCCTAAGCTACGGTGCTCCCATAACTCTAGGCCCTAGGGCTCGTTCCTGGGGCCAAGTTTGGTCGTAGTCGCGGCAGCGAAAGGATGAAACAAGGAGCCAGAACCCGCCTCATCCCTGCCTCTGCCAAAGGCGTGAGGAAGGTCGAGCGAAGTGGGGACACGACAAGGCCTGTTTCCGGGCAAGGAAATGTTTATCTTGAAGATATCAAGGATTTACTCCTTGTCGTGGGTTCCACCCGCAAACAAATAACCCGTCAAGCATCCCTTTTTCATTAAAAACATTCCACTCAGGTACAGTCCATAGGGAATGAAAAATATGAATGATGGGGTTACAAGTTTTAAATTCAGCTAAGGCCCGAAGGCTTACAAACTAAAAAGAGATAAGGTGCCCGTAATCCCTTTCTTGTCCCTCTCCTCAGGAGGCAGGTCAAGGAGGCAAAAAGGGCAAAAGGGGCGCCTAGGCGAGGTACGGGTGGCAGAAGACACAAAGAGAACATCTCGGTGGCCGTCCAAAGGCTGGATGGTGATGGCAGCGCCGGAAGCAAAGCTCGAAGAAGAGGCGGCAGGACGTCAGCACGCGTCAAAGGCGTCGGTGCCCGTGTACTCCGATTTGACGGCCTTGCCGCCTGCCCTCTTCCTCTTCCGTAGCCTCCCAACGACAGCCGCCCAAGGAGACGACCCCGAGAAGTTCAGGGAGCCGGGGACACGATTGATGGGGTCGCCAGTGCCGCACGGAGCGGCGCCCGACACCTAATCGGACCCGTCATCCTGCCGCCTACTACCCTTGTCGTCGCTGCCGCTGTCCTCCTCGTCACTCTCGCCCGAGGAGGAGTCTTTGCTATCAGAAGAGCTCTCCACGCAGCACCTTGCACGGGTCCCGAAGCACCCGAAGACCTTGACGGAGAGAAGGCCACCCTCCATCAGCTTGAAATGGAGAGTGAGCCCCTCCGTCAAGCAGTGGATTTGAGCGAACGTCTTCCATCCTCGACGAAGATACATGACGTGAGGGGCTGGGAAGTCGACGCGAACCCGTGTGCCGCTGATCCCACAGCCCCTCATGTGCATCCACAGCGACTCCGGTGGATCCAGCTCCATCTCCCGCGCGAATGGAGCCGGGAGACGAAGGCGACGGCGAGGCGGCCGGCGCAGCCTGACGAAGAACTCGCAAGGGTCATCCCCAACATGGCCCTCCATGGGGGGAGGAACTGCTGGCGGAGGCGAGGCCGGCGCACCGCCCCGTCCTCCTCTTCCCCGAGCGCCTCGGCCTCGCTCACGGCCTCGCCCCCTTCCCCTTTCCCTCGCGGCTGGCTCTGCCACCGCGGGTGCAGGAGAAGGAGGGACGCGTTGTCGAGCGGCGACCCTCGCCGCCACCGTTGAAGGACCAGGATTCCCTCTCTCCATGGCGGATGGAAGGGGGGAGCAAAAGCTGAAGGAAGGAGGAGATGAAAGAATGCGGGACGCCATCGCCCCCTCCTGCTCTTTATAAAGGAACAGGGTGGGGGCTCGGCCGCCCCGCTCAGCCAATCAAGACGCGGAAGGAGCAGGGAACTGGGACCGACCCACCACCCCAGCCCGCGGTGGCCTGGTTTCCCGCCGCCACCGTTCGCCACCCCAACCGCACGAGAGCCACGTGGCAGGCGTGCAGGACCGAGGCGACGGGTGAGGCGACCTCTCCCCACCCCATGATCGTGGGGAGTGGACGCCTTGAAGACCACGCCACCGCGCCTCCACGCCTCCCTCCGTTTATGGGGAAGACGTGAACCGCCCCCTTTACTATGACGTGACGCATGCATGCAGAGGTCAGCTCCACGCATGCCGCCCACGTCACACACGCCTCCCCACGCCGCGCCACGCGCGGGAAGCATGGGAAGCGCAGCGCGCGAAGAGACTTACCGCAGTAAAAACCGCCCCGCCTGCCCGCGCACCATTTTTGGGCCTAGCCCAACAACGCGATTGCGCTTACGTGTGGCCCAGGCCTGGGGGCTCCTGTCGGTGTACAAAAAGAGGGGTACGCTTTTTGTACCCGTATAACTGTGCACGGGCAGTCTGAGCCACAGGCACCGCCACACTGAGCAAGGCAAGGGAGGTGAGCCAAGGTAATGCCGAAGTTCGAGAGAAGCAGAACGATGCCAAGACCAAGCCCACAAAGAGCAAAGGAGACGAAGCGGACTCCCCCCGGCAAGATCCTTGCCGGGAGGCGGTTTTAGAAAACCCGGCAAGACCCTTGCCGTGGCAGCTCGCCCCACACCTACGGAGTGAGTCACCCTTGAGTCCACTGCCCCCATGGGGCAAGGATTCGGGAGACATCCCCGTGGTGGCATGCAGATCTTGGTGAAGACATTCAAGATCAGATACACCCTTTAGAAGATGATGATCCTTGGCGGGATCCCAGCCAAGGAGGACCACAAGGCCCCCGGCAAGAGCCTTGCCGGGGATGACAGCAGGCGCCACGGCAAGACCCTTGCTGGGGCCCCGGCAAGGCCGTTGCCAAGAACACCCGTAGGGCCACCATCAGGCCCACGCCAGTCAAACCTCCACCGCCGTTCGCACGCAGCTGCCGACCCAACCAGCTGGGCAGGCACCTGCGTGGCGGCATGCCGATCTTCATGGAGACCCACCACTACGCCACCTCAGCTGCCTGGCTGCCTACATGGCACCGCAGGCGCCGCTGGCCAGGGCGCGTGTCGACACGAGAGGGAGCGGCGATGGACGAGACAGGGCTCTCCCCCATCCCCGATAAAGCAAGGACACCTGGGCAAGACGCATTAAATGCGCCTTGCATGTAATGCGAGGGATAACCTCACATGACTGTACCCTTTCTACCTCTTGTGTGCCATTGTGGCAACCCCTTTCCTATAAAAGGAGGCCCGAGGCGACCAGGAGGAGGATTCGGCTTTTTGGAGCTCCTCACGCCCCATAGCTAGCTCAAGAACACAGATATACAATCCACCAAAGCAGGAATAGGGTTTTACGCATCCTCGTGGCCCGAACCTGGATAAACGAACCATGTGCTATCTGTTTGATCCGCTCTTCTCACGACCCCGCGCCCTGCAACCGTAGTAGGGATTCTTGTGATCCCATAGGTGTCGTTCCCACCGACACCCGCGCTCCTTCAACGGCGAGCTGCCAGCCACAGGTCTCGATGGCTTTTGGCTGCTAGCCGACGGCTGCTGGAGCAAGGCCTCGTGGGCTGCGGTGGAGGTTTCTGCTGCGGGCAATGCAATCCTAACCTGCGGCTGGCAGAGGTTTTCTTGTGCGCGCGGCCTGGGCAGGAGGTGCACCCTCCACTTCAAGTATGATGGCTTCGCGACAATCTACGTGAGGGTTTTTGGGGAGGATGACAGCCGTGCAGGGTGCTGCCCCGAGGATAGCGGCGGTGACGACGAGCTAGGCCTTGATGATGGCCGCGACGATGTCGAGGGCGGGCTCGCCCTTGGCGATGGCCGTGGCCTGGCCGATGGCGGCAACTCCTCCTCCGGTGAAAGCTCCAGCAGCGGCGGTTACGACCAACCGCCACCCCGCCGGGCCCGTTATGAGGATGTCGGCAGGTCATCCTGCCGTCGCGCCCCGGTGAAGCGCGAAGAGGACTCCGGCTGAGTCCGGGGGGAGGCGCTGAGAGCCAGCCCTCGTGAGCTGCTGCGGGTGTGTATGCCGCTTTTGCCTGTCTTTTTCTTTTTTCATGCATTCCATGAAACAAGTATGGGGCCCTAGGTTGGCGTGTAATGAACCATAATTCTTATGCCGCTCATGTTAAGTTTATTGTTTCTATGTTGGGTTGTGGTATCTATGCCTTATGTAGGCACAGAGGGATAACTTACCTTGACATATTCGAGGTAGCTTCCACCTCACGAGGGCGCGCGCCTCCTGGCATCTGGTGAGGCTTCCCAACTGCCAACTCGGGAGCCACTAATCTTGGGAGACACGCGAAGCTGAAAAAATTCGTCAGGAAATCCTTATCCTTCCTTGCACGAGGCCCCAGGCATAGGCTGATCATGGCCTAACGCACCACGTCGCGGTACCCGTGGGGAACAGACTCAGAAAGGTGCGCCGAAGCTCAATCGAGGGTGCCTCATGAAGATCAGGGGAGCCGAAGCTCTGGAGTGACAGGGCTTTGGCGAGGTGTGCCCGTGACCGGGTTAGCCCAGTGCATGCACACACCTGCCCAGCCCCCCGCGATAGGCACGTGAGGGGGAACGTTGGGTAACTGCCGTCCTCCCTGGCGCAAAGCAGGAATCGAGCGAAGAAACAAAGAGAAGAAGGCACTCAACCAAACAAATCGAGAAACGCCGAAACTTCAAATTCCATTAAAAATGTTGCAAGCCAACTATGGAAATCAAATGAACACCCGCGTCCGGCACCTAGTCTAGTCTTCTCACCAGCACGGAGCTAAGTGCTGCCACCAGGACGTGGGAGGGAGCCCCCGAGGCCCGAGGGCGGCACTCCGGAGACTTCGGGGCGTGTACAGCCCCACTCATTATTACGTGAGAGTGTCACGGGCAGAGACCTTCACAGGCATTGGGCCTTGCTTCATGGGTAGAACTTTCGGAGATGCTGGATGTTCCAGGCGTTCTGGATGGGGATCCTGTCCTGCGTCTCCAGGCACGCGGTGCTACCTCTTGAGCATGCGTTGGTTTTCCCTTGAAGAGGAAAGGGTGATGCAGCAAAGTAGCATAAGTATTTCGCTCAGTTTTTTAGAACCAAGGTATCAATCCAGTAGGAGACTACACGCAAGTTACCTAGTACCTGCACAAACAAATAAGAACCTTGCAACCAACGCGATAAAGGGGTTGTCAATCCCTTCACGGCCACTTGCAAAAGTGGGATCTGATAAAGATAATAAAATACATATTTTTGGTATTTTTGTTGTATAGATTGAAAAGTAAAGATTGCAAAATAAATAGCAAACTAGGATTGTAGATCGGAAACTTATATGATGTAAAGTAGAACTGGGGGCCATATGTTTCACTAGTGGCTTCTCTCAAGATAGTGGGTGAACAAATTACTGTCGAGCAATTGGTAGAAAAGCGCATAGTTATGAGAATATCTAGGCATGATCATAAACATAGGCATCACGTCCGTGTCAAGTAGACCTAAACGATTATGCATCTACTACTATCAAGCATGCATCTAGAGTATTAAGTTCATAAGAACAGAGTAACGCATTAAGCAAGATGACATGATGTAGAGGGATAAACTCAAGCAATATGATATAAACCCCATCTTTTTATCCTCGATGGCAACAATACAATACGTGCCTTGCTGCCCCTGCTGTCACTAGGAAAGGACACCGCAAGATTGAACCCAAAGCTAAGCACTTCTCCCATTGCAAGAAAGATCAATCTAGTAGGCCAAGCCAAACTGATAATTCGAAGAGACTTGCAAAGATAACAAATCATACATAAAAGATTTCAGAGAAGAATCAAATATTGTTCATAGATAATCTTGATCATAAACCCACAATTCATCGGATCTCGACAAACACACCGCAAAAAGAATTACATCGAATAGATCTCAAAGAAGATCGAGGAGAACTTTGTATTGAGATCCAAAGAGAAATAAGAAGCCATATAGCTAATAACTATGGAACCGAAGGTCTGTGGTAAACTACTCACACATCATCGAAGAGGCTATGGTGTTGATGTATAAGCCCTCCGTGATTGATTCCCCCTCCGACGAGCTCCGGAAAAGGCCCCAAGATGGGATCTCTTGGGTACAGAAGGTTGCGGCAGTGGAAATAGGGTTTCGTGGTGCTCCTGGATGTTTTTGGGGTATATGGATATATATAGGAGGAAGAAGTAGGTCGGTGGGGCTGCGAGGGGCCCACGAGTGTGGGGGGCGCACCGCCCTACCTCGTGGCTTTCTTGACCTCCACTCCATGTCTCCTGGATTGCGTTTGTTCCAAAAAAGATCCTCACGAAGGTTTCATTCCGTTTGGATTCCGTTTGATATTCGTTTTCTGCGAAACACTAAAATAGGCAAAAAAACAACAATTTGCACTGGGCCTTCGGTTAATATGTTAGTCCCAAAAATAATATAAAAGTGCATAATAAAGCCCATTAAATATCCAAAACAGATAATATAATAGCATGGAACAATAAAAAATTATAGATACGTTGGAGACGTATCACGCGACGCCAGTCCTAGAGACGCGGGAAATCCTAAACGGGCCATCCCACATGGGTGAGAGCTTATGCAACCCTTCCCTAGAGAGCACCCGCCTCAGGACGAGATCGCCCACCTCGAGCGTCCTGGAGCGGACGCTGCGACAGTGATACCGTCGCATCACCTGCTGGTATCTTGCCGCCTGGAGCGAGGCCTGGCTGTGGCGTTCCTCCCCTAGCACGAGGTCCATCCCCCGCATGGCGTCCTGACGTGCCTCGTCGAACGCCAGGACCTACGCGGAGCGATGCCTGACCTCTTGGGGGAGAACCGCTTCGGCTCCGTAGACGAGGAAGAACGGGGTCTCGCCTGTTGGCTTGGTCGCGGTGGTGCGGATGGACCATAGCACAGACTCGAGCTTGTCATGCCAGCCCCTACCGCAAGCCTCGAGCTTCTTCTTGAAGGTCCTAGTATTGAGGCCTCTCAAGACCTCCACATTGGTGCGCTCGGCTTGGCCATTGCTCCTGGGGTGCGCCACTGAGGCATAGCATATCTGTGTTCCAAGGTTAGCACAATATGTCTCGAAAAGATTGCTATTGAACTACGAGCCGTTGTCAGTGATGATGCGGTTAGGGGCCCCAAACCGACTCACGAGGCCCTTGATGAACTTGACTGCAGAGCTTGTTAGGATGGTGCGAACGGCTTCCTCCTCCGCCCATTTGGTGAACTTGTCGATGGCGATGTAGAGCTAGCGATAACCCCTAGGCGCTCGAGGGAATGGACCCAAGATATCCAGGCCCCAGAATGCGAACGGCCACAAGAGTGGGATAGTCTGGAGGCCCTGAGCAGGTTGGTGGATTTTCTTGGCATGGAACTAGAAGCCTCGCAGGATTTCACCAGCTCGGTTGCATCGCTGAGTGCCATGGGCCAGTAGAATCCGCTGCAGAATGCCTTGCCCACCAAAGTGCGCGACGACGAATGATACCCGCAATCTCCGCCATGTATGTTAGCTAGCAATTCATTCCCCTGCTCCCTGGAGATGCATCGCACGAGAACATCATTCGGTCGTTTTTGGTATAGCTCACCTTCCCGGATGCAGTAAGCTGTAGCTTGCCGAGCTACGCGCTCTACGTCCTCCTCCTACTCTGGTAGGGTCCCCTACAGTAGGTACGCCTTAAATTCTTCAGTCCAACACCCCTCCCGGGTTTCAAGCACAAGGAGAAGGCGCACTCCTGAGGTCGGGCCGCGGGCGGGAGCTCCTGAGGTTGGTGGTGGGGGAAGCTCCTCTTGAGGCGGCATAGGCTCCGCAGCCAGAGGGGCCGCTGAAGGCTTGAAGAGCCGCTCCTCGAAAACGTCAGGCTCCTGAGGCTGATGCCTTGATGCCCTCTCGGCGATATCATCAGCTTCCTTGTTTGTGCCACGGGGCACATGCTGTAGTTCTAGGCCCAGGAATTGCTTCTCCATTTTGCGTACCCCCGCGAGGTATGCCTCCATGTGCTCGTCCTTTAGCTCCCCTTGTTGGAGAAGTTGATGAGGAGCTGAGAGTCGCCCTTGATGGTGAGGCACTTCACTCCCAAGGCCGCCGCAGCCTTGAGGTCGGCGATCAAACTCTCTTATTCCGCGATGTTGTTGGAGACCTTCTCGCCCTGCTGGAAGCAGAGCTGCACGGCGTAGTATAGCTTGTCCTGAGTGGGCGAGATGAGCATGGTGCCAGCCCCCGCGCCCTAGCATGCGAAAGCGCCATCGAAGTACATGACCTAGCCATTTGGCGCTTCACTTCCTAGCGAGAGGGATCGGTTCTCGCCTGCTTCGGGTTCCGGAGCGTCGATCCATTCTGCCATGAAGTCGGCGAGGGGAGCTCCCTTGATGACCCTGGTTTTGCTGAACCCCAGCTGAAACACCTGCAGCTCAATGTTCCACTCGGTGACTCTTCCCACAGCATTGGGACTTCAGAGCACCCTCTCAAGTGGGTTGGCTGAGACGACCTTAATTGGGTGGCCCTGGAATAATGACGCAGCTTGTGCGAGGCCACTAGGAGCACGAGCAGGAGCTTTGCTACCTCTTGAGCACTGCGTTGGATTTCCTCGAAGAGGAAAGGATGATGCAGCAAAGTAGCGTAAGTATTTCCCTCAATTTTTGAGAACCAAGGTATCAATCCAGTAGGAGGTTGCGCGCGCGTCCCCTAGTACCTGCACAAAGCAAATAACTCCTCGCAACCAACGCGATAAGGGGTTGTCAGTCCCTTCACGGTCACTTACAAGAGTGAGATCTGATAGATATGATAAGATAATATTTTTGGTATTTTTGTGATAAAGATGCAAAGTAATATAAAGGAAAAGCAAAAGCAAAGGAAATAACTAAGTATTGGAAGATTAATATGATGAAGATAGACCCGGGGGCCATAGGTTTCACTAGTGGCTTCTCTCAAGGGCATAAGTATTTTACGGTGGGTGAACAAATTACTGTTGAGCAATTGACAGAATTGAGCATAGTTATGAGAATATCTAGGTATGATCATGTATATACACTACAAAAAAATACACTTCCATGATGATACGTGTTTGTCACAGTAGGTCGCGTTTTTTGTCATGCATGTACATCCATGTCAAATTTATGACAGAATCAAGATAGTCATACCTGTGCTGTCATAGAAGTGTTCCATGACATTACCAAAATTATCATCATGGAAGTGTCCACTTCCATGACGATAAATCGCGTGTCACAGAAGTGCTTTCACCAAGGGTGACTAACACGTGGCATCCACCATAACAGAACACCGTCAAGCTACCGGGTCGGGTTTTGGATCCGATAACCCATTAACAGCCCCGACCAATGGGAAATTTCCACGTGTAAAATTCTTATTGGCCGGACGAAACACGTGTCAGCTCGTTAGTGGGTCAGATAAGCGCCTATGATATGTCGACACGTGCCACGGCCCACCACTGGCCCATTTAGCTTACACAGTCGGCCCGTTTGACTTGGTCAAAAGTTAACTGGCTGGCCCATGAAAAGCCCGTTAACGGTCTCTTCGCAAATAGCCCATTTTACGGCCCGTTAACTCACGACCCGTTAGGCCCTAAAGGAAATCGACCCAACAACGTCATGTGGGCCGGCGAATATAACACCAGCCCATTTCACTTTCGGCCCATGTATGGCCCATGACGTCTTTCGGCCCATATGAGGCCTTCGTATCTTTCGGCCCTTTACAGGTCCACGGTGACTCTAGCCCATAATGAACAGTAATTTTCTTTATACCCGTTAACGGCCCATGATTTACTTGGGCCGTTTCCAGCCCGTGTTAGCTTTCGGCCTATTGACGGCCCATACGTTCTTGGGCTCCTTTTCGGCCCTCGATTACTTCCGGCTCGTTACTGGCATGTTCCCCTAATGGGCCAAATTCGGCCCATGGCAAGAGTCGGCCCGTTACTGGCTTGTTCCCCTAATGGGCCAAATTCGGCCCATGGCAAGAGTCGGCCCATTACTGGCCTGTTACCCTAATGGGCCAAATTCGGCCCATGTTAAGAGTCGGCCCGTTTCTGGCCTGTTAACCCGTTGCGCTGTTTCCAGCCCGTCCTATATTCTGGCCCATTAATGACCCGTTATGCCTGTGACATAATTAAGTCTTTGCTGTCCTACGGCCTGTTAACGGCTTGTTACCGTGCTGGGCCGATACCAATTACGCCCGATTATGGCCCATGTAGACCCATTTATCCGACGACCCGAGGCCCACCGATTACAGGCCCATTTATCGATGGCCCGTAGGAGACCCATGGATCCTATGGCCCGTATATGGCCCATGGTAGTTGCGCCCACTAGCAAACCAGGGAAAAAGAATACTAGGAAATAAATAAGGCCAAAACTAATGCTAGGCTATTAAGGCGATTGCACAGATTACATCCACTCGACATCAAAGATCGCCACCAGTGCAAATATAGGGAACACCCTACACTATACAAAAATGGCTTGCTGTTTTCTTCAGCCGGTGGCTGCACGTTAAGAATAAATTTTGTATCACACCAAAACAAATTACAACTATATAACAAAAGGAAGGTTGGCATAAAACTTAACAGTCTAGCAGATAAATGCACCACCAGAAGTTCCGAAGCTCAGTTCATTGGACCTGACTGTTACGTTTTCATGATGTATTGTCCGATGGAGCACCATAACCCTCGCATTCATTTCCCCTAGGCTCCTGAACAACATAGCAAATGTCTGACAGTCTGGTTTAAAAACCATGCATATCTTGACGACATTGAGCAATGTTTCTCCTTGTTTCACAAAGGATCTCTGTTAGGGAATGGACTTGTGTCTGGAGCGTAGATACAACATTGCTTTGAGCTTGCATATCTTGATCATGAGGCAGTTTGGACGATATTGCGTTAACAACCAACCCAGTATTACGCAGGAACGTGCTTTTGGCACTATTAGTGGACATGTACTGACCCACTGTAGCAAGAGCTGACATTGCGGTTATAGTTGCCTCGCCACCTTCAAAAGGTGGCGGTTCCACCATTTTCCACAGCTCGCTGAAAAGTTGAGGTTTTACATTAGTAGTACCAGAACAGAAGATATTAAGGAGGCAGCAAAACCAAACAAAATAGCTTTGGTCTATAAACAGAACTTATTTTGGGGAACCCATGTAAAATATTAGTTGTATTTTGTTGCAAAGTACATAATAAAACCAGGTTCCAAACATATGACCATGTACCATCGCTAATGTATTGTCTATTTCTTCACATTGTATTGAGGGCTAAGGATAAAGAGACGAAGTTTATAATACGGTAATAATAGTATGACATCATTCATATCACAAAACAACTGAGAACAGACAAACATGCAATTGTAACGTTGTGTGGGCAAGTCCAGCACGGAACTAGATTACGGGTCAAGATCAAAGGAACATCACTCCTCTCTTTTAAACCTTGTAAGGCGCAATGATACGCTAATACAATTGTGTATAAAATTGAAAAGAGTAATAGACATTGGCTGCAAACCATGCAGTTCAAGACACAAGTCAGAGTAAGTAGTAGTTAAAAGGCATGAGGATTCAGGACTTACGACATCGGCTTTGACTGGTGTAGTCATGCCCTTCTTCTTGATGGTGTGATAGTCCTTGAATATTTCCACAACATTTGGTTCATGTACTTTTTGGTCCTTGCGGGCTTTCCTCTGCATTTCGAACAAGTCAATATAGATCTGATAATATGGTACAGCGAAAAGAGTGAAACAGCAGCTAATTACAAGAGCCTCGCAGTGTGCAATATAGCTACGAGATCCTGTCGTCTGTTGGAATTTCACTTTCGTACGGTTGGCCTTGTTCTTTGAACAGTTCACCTACAAGAAGATAGATTTGTGTGGCACATGCGTAAATAGGACTTCAACATGTGATCTGATTATATATATATACCTGATACTTCGGATCAGACCAGTGTTTAACAAGGCCCCTCCAGTCTTCATCCGATATATTTTCCACTAGAGATGTTTGGGAAAGTTCACTGTTAGCCTTGCCTTCAAAGTGAGTTTTCCTCAAGTTATACCGACACTGTCGCAGAGCAGACATGAAAACATGGGTGCAAGTTTGTCTGGTTGCATCATCTTGGCTATCCAACTTGAACCTCATATGTTGAAAATTATGGGAGTCTCATTATCAGCAACCTAGAAAGTACGGGATAGAGCAAGACGATATTACTAGTTTCCATACATAACTACACTTACAGATAAATGGCCGAGGAAGGTGTTGAACTGGGTTTCGTCTTTGTCATTCCTGTACTAAATCCATGTTGGGAGGATACGTACATGACACCTAACGGCAACCGCTGCCTCTGATACTAACTTGGCTGACTCTGTAGCATCACGTGGCCTTTTTAAACCTGCCTCAAAATGGATCTCCTTTCTTCCTCCTCTAGATTTAGTTAACCTATCGAGCATTATCCCTGATGTTTGTTTCCTCTTGCGCCCAGGTGCTAGTCCAACAACGAACATAGGAAGTGTTAGTGTACATCAAACTATGAGACTACATATAAAGAAGCATGCAACTGTAACTTGACTCCAGCAACTACCTTCTTGCTGTTGAAGCTCACAAGGTTCATCTGATATTGCCAACTCATCTTCTATCAAGAGTGCTTGGGAATTAGTGTCAGGTGGCAAGGGAGCTTGGGAACGTGCTGCTAGCTCAGTTAACGCACGAGTAAGTCGTGCAGCTGGTAGTACTATGGTAGGTGTTGAAAGAACTAGGGCTGTCTCTGCTTGTTTGGTGGCAGCTATTTGTTTCTGTTTGGCTTTTTTTGCAACTCGTGTAGCATGGGATGCCGTGTTTGTAGAATTTTCCGCTGGACTTTGACCTTCTATTGCACCATCAGTACCAGCAGAATCTATAGGATTCATCCGCTTCTCATTCCCTGCCATTCTGTGTTTCTTCCTCTTTCTCCGTGCCATGTTAAGTCAAGCCGACAAGAAAAACGAATAACAATTTAGTTCTTCAGAACAAATTGATGCGTGATGCAGACGAACTGAACTTTGATGTTAGACAACCACATGATAGGAGGATGTAATATGTATGAAAACAGGACGGAAGAGATAACCAGAACTATGATGTGTAAACTAAGAAGAAGACATTTCACCAAATTAGAAGCAATGCAATGAAAGGTAGACACCATATGAAAGATGCTACAAATATTCCTCTGCCAAGTTAGCAGTGTCTCATCATAAATGGCGTTTAAACAAATGTGAAGCAGTACAAGAAATAAATCATATGCAAGATGCAAACAACATCACACTACCATGTTAGAGGTCTCTCATCATTAGTGCCATTGCATATTCACAGCATTGCATATTCACAGCTTATGATGTGTAAACTAAGGAGAAGGCATTTCAACAAATTAGAAGCAATGAAAGCTAGACACCATATGAAAGATGCAACGAATATCACTCTACCAAGTTAAAACTGTCTCGTCATAAGTGCCATTTCAACAAATTAGTAGTACAAGATAGAAAAGAATGAAGATGTAATCTATATCACACTCTGAAGTCAAACGTGTCTTATGATAAGTGATTGTTGCAGGTTACACAACAGTAGTAATTTGATGTAAGAACATGGTGTGATAGACAGATATTGTATGTTCTAGAAACAGGAACACGTGTCTTATTCAAGTATAATGTGTAAAGTAAGTAGATGGAATTCAACAAAATTAGAAGCGATACAAGCTAGACATCACACATAACATGCAATCACATATAACAGTGCCAAGTTAGAGGAAGCACCGATGATGCTGCACTAGGGGAGACGTGCTCATCATAAACACAGCTTTGTTGAGTGTCTATGCATGTGTTGTCTTGGAAATCATCTTGGGGGTGTGGAGGAGTAGAAACTGTAGAGGCCCTCCGTTCGGAAGGAGCACATTTATCCGCTGCCTTGCTAACTTCCTTCCGCTTTATTGATTTTGAATTGTCAAGTAAAACCGACAAGAAAAAGCAATAAAAATTCTCTCTTTAGAACTCATTCATGCATGATACTGACAATCACTACTTTGATGTAAGGCAAACACATGATACCAGGATGGAATATGTACGAAAAACAGGACATCATGGCATGTTCACAACTGTTTGTGTAAACTAAGCAGAAACCATTCCAGCAAATAAGAAGCAATGCAAGCTAGACACCACATGAAAGATGCAACCAATATGACTCTGCCAAGTTAAAAGCATCCCATCATAAATGGAATTTCAACAAATTAGAAGCAGCGCATGCTATAAATCATATGAAAGATGCAACTAATATCGCACTGCATATACTAAAGGTGTCTCATCATGTTGATTGATGCGGGATACAAAAAACAATAGTTTTATGTAAGGACATGCTTAATAGACAGATGTACTATGTACTAAATACAGGAAGGCATGTCACATTAACAGGTATAATGTATAAGCTAAGCAGACTAGCACATGCAGTTTAACCAGATTGGAAGAATTACAATCTAGACACCATATGCAACATGCAACCACATATCATGCTGCCAAGTTAGAGCAAGCACCTGCGATGCTAGTGTAGGGGAAATGCTGTAATCAACTATAGAGCTACCTTCACTATCTTCATCTAGCATTTCTGTTTCTTGAGAATCATGTCGGGAGGCTGATGCTGCATTCTTTAAATGAGGAGTAGTCCCCTTGCCTGCCTGCCTCGTCATAAGTGATTGATGAGGGATACACAAGAACAGCAGTTTGATGTAAGAACATGGTTAATACACAGATGTACTAGTATGTACCAAAAACATAAAGGCATGTCATATTCAAAGGTATAATGTGTAAGATAAGCAGATGCAATTTAACCAAATTGGAAGCAATACAAGCTAGACATCCGGCTAGAGTGGTGAGCATGATCATCTAGGACCTGAGAGCCTGGTGGGAGGTGGGCTGCTTCACCACCGTCGCAACTTTTTAGTTGGCTTCCAGGTGATGCCTATGTTTGTTGGGCTTGTCACCGGCTCGGCCAGTGCCCTGACTAGCTATTTGTCTTCTGGTGCTCACGGGATGGTGGTTCATGTAAAAAATATCTTTCCTTATCTTACCGACTTTGGCCTTTCGAATACAAGCTAGACACCATATGGAACATGCAACCACATATGCATCGTGAAGTAAAAGCAAGCACCTGGGATGGTGGTTCATTGCGAGCGAGGTCATTAACTCTAGAGCTATGTTTACCGTCTCCATCTCCTGACACTGCACCCTTTATAGCGCTGTAACGTGTCTTGCCTACCCGCATACAAAGCTTGAGCAACTTCTCTCTTTTCTTTTTGGCTTCTCTCATGGCAGCAGAGTCTGAAATACCCTTGCATAAAAACACAATAGTGAGAGTAAGGGTGAAGTGTGTGCAGAACTAGTGCACTGTAAAAGTAGCAGATAGCAGGTGGCTGAAAAATAAATGACAGGAGACATATGACAGCTCTACAACATTGCATGGCAAACAAAATTAGACTCTACTCCGTATGATTTTGTAATATATGAGCACAGGAAATGCAGGTACTCCTCCAGCACACCACCACATGTGGTCATATCTAAGATAACAGTCAACTGAAAATAAATAGGCCGGTCGATTTATTAATGAACCGTCCAATCTATAAGGAACGGGCAGATGGCCTTCGTCTACCTCCCGCCAGTCACTGTTGACAATCATTCTCGAACCGCCAGCGACCACCGACCCAGACCCCTGCCTCTGCCGCGCCGCCCTTCCATCGACCTCACACCACCGCCATACTTGGTAGCGCCCCCAGGCCATCCCTTTAATCCCGGCCGACCTCCAAATCGGGCTCCAGTAGCTCTAGGCCGCACACGCCCCTAAGATAAATACCAAGGCACTGCTTGCCCGGCGTAATAGGCGTACTAGCGCCTGTTATGCAGGGGAATGCTTCCGTTAATTGGGAATCAAATGGCCAGAAATTGAAATTCAGGGGGGGACGGACCTCTAGCTAAGGCGAAATAGTATATGAGGAGAAACCTTGTGCATCACGAGTTACTAGGAATATCTAGTATCAAGAAGAAGCGGTCAACTAGTGTCTTCTGTGGGATGAATACCGTGCAAGCAGAGACGTAAGATTTGCACGAATAAGAGAAGAGGAGTACCTTTTTCGGTTCCGGTGTGGTCACCTCCACATGCCGCGCCGATCTTCTTGTTTTTACCGGGGAAACCGATGTTCTGGAGGGTGCAGGCTTGGACGAACCCATGGCCAAATTGTTGACTGTGTTGCCGTGGCCGTATGTCGGCGGAGGGGAAGAAGATCCGAGGCGGCGAAGGACGGCGTAGCAGGAACAACTCCGGTGCGGTGGAGGGTGGCGAAGTTGGAGCGGCAGCGGTGAGGTGCAGGACGGCATGGTGGAACTGGCTCGGGTACGGACGGCTCGGCCTCGGCTTCAACTACTAGCCGTGGAGGGTGTTGTGGTTGAGGTTGCGGTGGACGACGATGTCGGGGTATCGGCTCCGGCGTGATGGAGGAGGGCGGCGGTTGATGGGTGGGATGGGGTGGTGGACGGAGGACGCCGGGGTTTCGCGGCTGGTGGAGAGGTAGTTTTGGCGCCCACGGAGTACGAATGGGGAATCGAACGGGTGGGGGGGAACCATGTTTCGGTCTGGGACGCGCTTGTTTTTGGCTTTTTTGAACAGAAGATGGGACGCGCTTGTTTGAAATTTGGGGAAAGTACAAACTTTGCCCCCCTCTTAAATTTCGGACCTACTGCGGGTCGGGGGTAGGATGGTAATCCCAGGTTTCCCAAATAGTGGGCGGGAGCGATTTCGGCCGCGCGCATGTGTGCTTAGGCAGCCATTGTGTATGGATGTTTTTCGGATGCGGTTGCGTGGCGTCTAGATGAAGCTACAAACCTACCCTGGTTTAGACCTTTGGACGTCGGGCCGGTAGGTTTCAAGGGTCGGAGTTATTAGAAAAGTAATTTCCTTGTACTACCAAACATTGGTCTCACGCAGTTTCGGGCGAGTAGAGGCTCTTTTGGCACTTCGTTCGAAATTTTGAAACACAAGCATTCACGTTTAGAGTACTCTTGAACTATGAGGATTGACCTAAATAGACAATGTTATATTTGACCTTGTATGTTTGAAAACCTCATTAAATTATCCGCTTCTTTTTGAAATTTTGACACTTGAAAATCCTATAACTACGATTATTTTGGAATGGATGAGCTAAATTTGAATCTATTTTGTACACGACTACATATGCTATTATGTACAAAATCAGAGCAAAGATTGGTGCCCCCATAATTTAGGTATGGTTTACAAATGCCATGATATCAAATTCAAATAATTGAATGGACTTCATGTTGAATTCGATTTTCTAAACCACCTTAAATTGAGTTCAAATGTATGCTAGTTCATAGGTAGCTATTTATAATGTCCATTGTGTAACTTTCATATGTATAATGTGCTTTACACACATAACATGAACTATACTCACGTTTATATTCGATTGGTAAAGCAGTGCATTGTCTGGAGTTCAAAAAACTAACTATGTGGATCAATTGTGTCGAATAATAACATAGACATGCTCAAATTCGATAGAATCTAGATGTCTGATGGATCAATGATCGCTCCTTACGCGAATTGCAAATATCATGATCCCATCCTAATATTTGGATACAATTTATATCTTTAATCAATGTGTAGAGCAGTCTTTTACGTGTAGTTTCACTCTCCATCGGTGGTCTCTCACACATGCTCACACACTCTCTCCCGAGGTGTCTTTCTCGCACACATGCTCTAGATATAACCCTCCCTCCCTCTCGTAACCATTTACAACTGTTTCCACTAACCTTTATCACAAGCACTCTTCCTCTCGCAAACATACACACGCACAATCCTCATCGACCCTTTCTATATACATGGACCTGCCTACATGTCTCATGTACGCACATTATCTTTACGCATGTCTCTCACCAATTGTCTCACACCTCTCTTCCTAATCGACGAGTATGATTCTAGCAGAGCATTCTGTAGGATGCCCCTTAAAGTTAGGTTGGATGAATAGTAATATCAGAGATAAATGGGTTACCTTAGTCCGAGAACCTAGGGTTACAAATTCTAGCCGGCTTTTTCAGTGGACACAGAGTCCTTCACAATTCTGCTATCTTTGTCCTGTACGACTAGTCATCCATGGGTCTTCCTAAATGCGTCACGGGCCGACCAATGTGGCGGAGGACGGAACCGAACGACGGGCCTCACCTCGACCCACCGGACCTCACGCGGTGACACACCCTCTGCCCCCATGTCTCATTATCTTCTCACACCCACACATACCAACACAAACACCACACACACAGAAAATTTCTCCTGGTGCCTCTATTCCCTCCCCCCTTGCATATACACACTCAAGGGAATGGAATCTCTTGTCGTGACGTCATATTCCTCTCTCTCTCTAGACCACTCTCATTTCTCGTGCTATCTCTCCCACGCCCCCCGTCGGCCCCTCTATCCATGCCTCTCTCGAATACGTAATACACACACATACCTCTCTAGGCCCCGCCAAATGCATCAACTACACATTCAAACATGTTACATCACGTACCCCATTGATCTAAAAAGCCCTCTCTTCACGTTTATTTCGCATACAACATTCCTTTTGAATAAAGTGTGGCCAAAAAATTATTTTAGAGTTTCTACATATATACAACATTACAAAGTTATATGGAGGAGTAAGAACACTAATTTGCATTGCATGGTGCCCACAATGATATTTATTCCGCACTGTGAATTTGTATATTTTTATACTATATACAAAGTTAGTCATAATAAAGAGAAACAAAGATCATCTCTCTCTCCATCGCATACCCCCCTGTACGCCCCTTTCACTTATGCACACAAAACTATCTCCAGGTCCTCTAAAAGTAAGCCCCCAGAAAATTCACGCATGTTTCATCTTTCTCTCGCGATATATGCAATACCGATCATTGTATTTGAAGTGAAAGCACGATACGTACATTGGACTTCAAAATCCACTCATTATGGTCACATTTACGTTTAGTGGTTATTATACAGTCACAGGCGCACCGTACAACTCTGTATTTGCTCATGACATGACTAGTTGACCAGTTAAACGCTCCACGTGGCACCTCTAGTGTTGCATCACATTATCTCACTACCATCGTGCCCACCTGTCGACTTGTATCTACTCTACATATACACTCTTATAAAGTACATAAAATACACTCTTATAAAAACAGAGTTGGTGGTGATGGTGTGCCTGCCATCCTGCAATATAGGCCATCCGATTTATATCTGACGGATAGGAAAGAAACTATGGAAATTTTGCAAAAAGGTACCCACACACCTCTCCACATTTGCAAATAAGGCCTTCCCTCGTTCATCCTTTTCTCTCACAAGATAAACAAATCATACAAATGCATCTTGATGTTACGTGCAATGCACGGGCATCTTGCTAGTAAGAATGAAAACAAACAACAAAAAATATTTGGACGGTGGTTCGAAGTCATGACCGCGGGCACAGCGGACAAGGTGGCCTTGTATTGGTATGCTGAGCCGTCTGTTTTAACACACATGAGCTGGTGTGGTGATTATACACACACGCACGCATGCACACGAACTCCATCCACGCAACACTCACACAAACACATGCACCCACGCACGCACGCAACACTCACACGTACACACGCAGCCATGCACGCACGCAACACTCACACGCATGCATGCATGCACACACCAGTACACCACACGACCAACACACACTCTCACGCTCAAGTGCTCAACCTACACATGCATGCGCACACATCAGGCCCTGACAAACACATACACAACCAGGTGATTCCCGCGCACGGGTTGGAGCCTTGTCGCACCTGCGTAAATTTGTGTTTATCTGACCTTTTGCCTATGCGAACTGATAGGTGGGACCTACAAGGAACGTCGTCAATTTAACTAGTTAACATGGCACCACGTAGACTATTTGGCCGGTCAACAGAGTGCAATCCGATGCTGAACTATGAGCAAGTGACCGTATAATCACCGCAAAACGTATATAGTGACCGTAATTAGCTTATTCTAAAGTTCGGTGGCCGTATTACGCTTTTCTCACTGTAGGCCCTCCAAAACTACATCTCTACACGTTCTCGCATGTTACATCTAACAACTATGCAATACAACACTACTACTACTACTACACTCTAACACAATAAATCATATGTGTTTTTAGTTTTACTAGATATCATATTGTTACTTCTAATTATTCAGTTTGCATACATTAAAATTGCCTTTGAAATGTATGGCCAGTATCATCTACCGCGCGGGAAAAATCCCGCCCTTTCCTGTTTAATCGGGTTTGTATCGATGGATCGTGCGAAACAGCAAAACTATAGTACTATACAGTACAAGTGACAGTTCACTGGGCCGTCGTGTCGTCTACTCCTCCGTCGTAAGAGTGGAGCGCTCGCTTTCATAAATATTCTAGTCCCTTTCGCCAACATGTGGGACATCAAGCTACCGGGTCCACGTGCCATACCGGAATACAATGCAGAGCAGCCGGGGTGAAGCACCCCAGTCATGGCGCCGGCGTAGTAATCAGCAATGAGGCGTTAAATCACAAAGATGCACCTTTCCCGCAGTTAAGTTGGAGGGACAAAGCAACCATCATTTCACCTATTGCTGAATCCGCTTCTCCCTCATCTTCTTGAACTTAACCACGTGTTGCTTCTGCCGTTGTTCTGCCTCATGTGGGACGCGGATCGGCTTGGTAAATTACTGACACGTTGTCACAGACCTAGCTTAGTCTTGCCTATCCTTGCATAACCTCCATGCATCATGTTTACTTTTCCTCAGAAAGTTGGAATGGGGATGGCAGAAACCCCCAGCACCACTTAATCCAACTAGGGTTACTAAAATATTTTTCAATGATCCTGAAATGCCCTTCAAAAATGATCATCATCTTTGTCTTGGTCTAAAACCTCTGACAAAAATGGTGCAAAACTTTCTAGGTCATCCAAAGGTCACTGGATTAAATCATATGTTATTTGAATTTGGGCATTTAAATGCTAGTTAATATTTTAAATGCCCAAGTAATCCTAAAATGAAATGTTCCATGTTGGATATATTCTATATAGTCGCATGTTCAGTTTGGTGATTTTTGAAAGGGTCTAGGTATTTTTAGAAAAGCCACAAAGATTACAAAAAAATAGAAAAGAAAAATAAAAGAGAGAGAGAGAGAAGGACTAACCTGGCGCCACCAACCGGCCCAGCTCCTGTGCTGGTCCAGCACCGTTGGCCCGGCCCACTGCTGTAGTGGCCCAGCCCGACGCCGCCTCCTTCAACCTCGTGCCAGAAGGCACGAGGGCATGTGCTGGCGGTGCGCCAGCACGCACACGGCCACTGACGGCCACCTCCTGCTTTCCGCCGCTGCCTCGACGCCCGGGACGCTCTGGCGTTGCCACGCAGACCCCTAGACCCCCTCGAGCGCTCCCCTCTCTCCCTGCCTTGCCTCTCTCGCTCTCCCTCCCGAAGCCGAGCGGAGCCGTCGCCACCGCTCGTCTTTGCCGTGGCCACCAGCATCCCCACGCCCAGCCAGCACCCCCATGAGCTCCGCCTCGACGCTATAGAGCCGCACGCCAAAGCATGTGACGCCGGGAGGCCAGCAAAGTCGCCATCGCCGTCGTCTTCCACCTCGGGCTCCAGCCACCATCGTCGTCGATCCGCCGCACGCAGGACGTCCCCGAGCCTGCTAACCATCCCTACGGCACCGCCGTGAGCTCCTCTCTCTTACCCCCTAACCCCGTGGCTCCTCTCGCCCTCTAGCTCCGATTCCTACCGTGGCCAAATCCCGCCGCCGCTCGGGCTCGTTGCCGGAGTTGCTCCAGCGACCATTTGGTCGTGCCAGCGTGTCCAAAGGGCTTGTGGGCATGCGTTGGTATAGTAGGCATCGAGAACCGGTCGTTTTGCACACCGTAGCGACGAATCCATCGTCACCCGAGCTCCGGTCGCCGCCGCGAGCTCTGTTCCGGCGAGCTCTAGCGCCCCCATGGCCACCCACCTACCTCCCTGGATGCAGGCGAGTCCGGGCTACGCCCCGATGCCCTTAGCCACCGCCCCCGTCGCCTTTAGTGCAAGTCCGGTGCGTTTCCGCCGCGGGTTTGGTCACCGCCGGCCAACTCCGGCGACAGCCGACGTGGCGGGGTCATTAGTGCTAATCCCCGCCAGCTGGACCTCACCTAGTCACTGACAGCAGGCCCCGCAACGGGTGAAAGTCCAAGTCAACAAAGGGTTAACCCCTGTCTTGGGCCCCGCTTGTAAGGTTTGACCCTGGCTGGCCGTTGACTCGCTGACGTCACTCAGACGTCTTGCTGGCGCAGTAATGCATTTTCTGGATTTTTATTAATTCAGGAAATTTCAGAAAATAATCAAAACTTCTAAAATTCATAGAAATTAATCTATAGCTCAGAATGAAATAAATTATATATGAAAAATTATCAAAAAAATTCAAGGAATCTGTTTATGGCATTTTCATGCATGTTTGTACATCCTAGGGTTGCTGTACAGGGCAATTTACATAACTGACATTTAAATAAGCACATATGGAGTTTGAATTTGAATCCTTGGTTCAAACCAACTTCATTTAATATGATTGCTAGTTGCATTAGCTCAATCAACAACATATTGCCATGACATTATCATGCATCATAATTGTTGCATTGCATTGATTGTGTTCCTCTTTGTTTGCCGGTATTTGTCCCCTCTCGATAGACGTGGTTCCGACGATGAGTTCGATGACACCGATGAAGAACTATACTATCTTCAGAAGTGCCAGGCAAGAAAAACCCCCTTGTTCATTCTGATACAATCCCACTCTCTCGCTCCTGCTCTCTTTTACTGCATTAGGACAACAACGATTCAACTGTTACATGCTGCGGTAGTTGAACCCCTTTCCTGTGCATGACCTATCATTGCCACAGTAAATAGATGAAACCCACTAGCATGAGTAGGAGTTGTTTGAGCCCTGATGTGCCTACTCATTCATGCTTGTTTTTCAAGCCTACTATTGCATAGAGTTGTGTCAGGTCTGATTCATCGGGAATGAATCGGAGGTGTGTGAACATGTCCTACTATGTGTGAGCTAAGTGTGTGAACACGTTTTGGTAAAGGTAGCGGTGAGAGGCCATGTAGGAGTACATGGTGGGTTGTCTCATTGAAACCGTCCTCAGGAACTAAGTTCTGTGTCTGTGATCCATGAACAGCTACTACCACTCATTGGGATCCTTAATTGACCCTCTCGGCTTCTTAATCACCCTAGTACTCTGTCCAGGAGTTGCAACTAGTTTCTGGTGTTTGTAGGTTATGTGTTGGCGGCCGTGCGTAGCACTGACCCTAGGGGTGGGCTATGATGCGGTAGATACACCGTGGCATGGTGTACCGAGCGCCCGTTTGGTGTCTCGGGAACCCTGTTCACATCGTTCGGGGCCGTATGTGGAAGCCTCGGCCGGACTCCCTGCGGATGGAACCTGGATAGGCGATAAACCTGGACTAGAGACTTAAATGTTTAGGTAGGCCGTGGTCGACACCCTCATTGGGCTTCCGCTTGAAGGTTGTCGAGTACATGTCGTGTAGACGATGGTAAGTGGTGGGAGCGTGTGTGAAGAAGTACACCCCTGCAGGGTTATCAATATCTATTCGAATAGCCGGATTCCTCGGAGATGGAAACTTGGACCCCTTGCATAGTTCATAGACAAGTGAAAGTGGATACTCTAAAATGCGCAAGATAAGCATGAGTGCTATGGATGGCGTTCTCGTGGGAAGACGGGAGCGGATCCATAGTGGTGTATTGATATGGTGAATATGTGGACTCATGTGCTCCACCTCAAAGAGTTACTTGCAGTCGTAGTTCAGGATAGCCACTGAGTCAAAGCTGGCTTGCTGCAGTTAAACTCCACCACCACCCCTATTGATACCGATGCATATCTAGCTAGTTCTGATGTAAGTCTTGCTGAGTACTTTTGTACTCACGTTTGCTTAATTTATGTTTTTGCACAGAGACTTCAGTCTCGCTGGTAGTTCCGTGTGGACTTTGAAGTTTATCTTGATACCTCAGCTACGATCTTGTGCCCTTGGCAGGATCTGGTAGATAGTTAGGCTTGTCAGCCTTCTTCATTTGTAGTTGTCTGTACTCAGACAAGTTAAGCTTCCGCACGTGCTTTGATTTGTATGCTATGATTGTTGGGTCAGGATACCCATGTTTGTAATATCTCGCTCCTCGGAGCCTAATGAATAAATACTTGAGTCATAGAGTTATGTTGTGATGCCATGTTGTATTTACACATATCGAGCATATTGTGTGTATGATTGAAATGCTTGGTATGTGTGGGATCCGACAATCTAGTTGTTTATCCTTGGCAGCCTTTCTTATGGGGAAATGTAGTCTACTGCTTCCATGAGCCATAGTAGTCCGCTACAGCCCGATTCACCAGAGTCCTGTTAGCCCAGCACTACTGCTCAGGACACCTGAATGGCCGACATGTGTTTCACTTCGTTCCTGTGTCTGTCCCTTCGGGGAAATGTCACGCGGTGACATCCGGAGTCCTTCCTAGCCTGCTACAGCCCGGGTTCCCGGAGTCCTGTTAGCCCAGTGCTACAGCCCAGATTCACACGTTGCTGACCGACATGCTCGATGTGATTCATGTATGCCTGTCCCCATAGGTTGGTGCTGCTTTGGTTTCACGACTAGCCATGTCGGCCCGGGTTCTCTGTCATATGGATGCTAGCGACACTATCATATACGTGAGCCAAAAGGCGCAAACGGTCCCGGCCATGGTAAGGAGACACCTGTGGGAATACCGTGCGTGAGGCCGCAAAGTGATATGAGGTGTTACCGGCTAGATTGATGTGACTTGGAATCAGGGTCCTGACAGCTTTGGTATCAGAGCCTGACTGCCTGTAGGATTACCAAGCCAACTAGTCGAAGTTGAGTCTAGAAATGCTTTAGTTATATAAGGGAATTGATTGTGGAAGGGAACGTAAGGCTCTTTTTACTCCTTATACCTCATGCCCTCTGATCTGAGTCATCCTCTTCCTTTCTACGGGGATTAAGAACCAGACTTCTCATCTTTCTATCAAGATCACGTGTTACTAATCCCTAGACTTACATGATTGATGGTTACAAGCCTCATTTCATTTCCTATTACTTCCTTGTGTTGACCTTTCATTACAGAACATTGATTTTGTGATGTTGAGTCGTTATGCCACCATTTTGCAGTATGTCTCAAATCCTTTTAAGCATTTATAGCCGTTATAATGTCCAAGTCATCCCAGGTTTCTAAATAGTCTGATGCATTTGTAAATCCCTTCTTCCCGTTCTCGATGTTCCTTTGGGCCAGATTAAGCACACTACACGGTCTGTGAGGTACTCCGTTGCCTCCGCGTATATGTTGGAGCTACTATTATGACCCTAGGTGCCTTATGAAACCATCTAGTCATCTAGCCATGTTTGGTGTTCTAGTGTGATGATTCTGGCCACCATTCTCGAAAGCATTCCGTGATGCCACTTAGTAGTAGGCATTCTACTCCTGGGTTCTTGACCTAAGATTCACCCTACTTACCTCATGTTGATAGTGTTTGCTAGTTCCTTTAGGATATTAGTAATCTTTGCATTAGTTCTCGAGGTCCGTAGTATTTCCTTCTTCCAAATACCATGAACCATCCTTGGCAGGAGTTCCTTTGAACCAAAATATCACAACCAGAATACTCTTGAGGAGTTCTCCATTCATAATTGTGATTCTGCCAGTTCTACCTTTCTGCATGGGTTATCTGGAAGAAACCTGTTGAACTTGGTTCGACATATTAATCTATGCATCCACAACTCAGAAAGTTATATGCTCCTTGAGTTGTCCATCTTCAGTTGTATTCCGACCATCTTCTATCAATTGATAGTCAAGAGTATGCATGCATTCGTTCATCGATGCCTAATTATTCTTGTGGTCTTTCAAATCGTTCTATTCCAGAATGACTACGAGAAACAAGCTCCAGTACCTCATCCATTTCTAGGATTGGGTCAAAGCAGTTGTATTCCGCAGATCAAATGCCAATCCAGCTTTTGCTCTATTCTACCTTGGGGTATTGCCATCTTTATGTTAGGATTGTCATGAGAATTGCACCATCTCTTATGAATTCTTGACGCAGTAATACTTCTCGCTATCATTATTCATTCCTCGGTCCCGTGTTGTCGCAACCGGAATGCCGACAAGTGAATCATGATGTGTGAAATCAATAGTCCTAGCAACCCCGTTGCTTGGTAGTTAATGGACAATAATCTTATCCTTAGCGTGTCGATTATTAAATCATCATCCTAAGGTTGATCGTGCTACCTAGTCCTTATTTCCGGTGCACTCTTCGATCAATGAGTTAGGAGTGTGTCAATCCCTCACTCTTTTGATCATATCAACTTGCCCTGAAAAGCAAGGTTGTTCTTGAGCTTAGTAACATATCGGTGGTTCGTGACTCTCCTAATATCTTCTCGGAAGTGCTACCAGGTTGTCACCTGACCGCTATGTTAAGTTCGTGATCAAGTTGGTTTCTTGTAAACCACCCCTTCTCCAAGAATCCATGTTGGATATCCCTGAGCTGGTTGGTTAAGCTAAACAACAACTTGGAGAGTTGGAAGATAGAAACTTGTCTAACTTAGTTCATGTTAAGGGATATCCTTTTGTGTGTGTGTGTGCTGAAGGAAGGTGATATCTCCATTGATTGGTCCTCGTGATCAGTTGTTGGATCTATTGCCTTGTCAAAACTTTGACTTGAGTATGGGCTATCGTCAAGTCAAATCAGAACCAACGATGTTCGTAATGTTGTCTTACTCGTGGATGATCCCTCGAGCATACACCATTACATCTTTTGGTCTGACCAATGCTATCACCGTGTTCACATGATGGTGGAAGTCCAGTGATACGGAAATTCCGATGAGTTGCTGTTAAGCCCATCAGCAGCATTTTGTCCCCCCCCCATGACTCATGTTGAACATCAACTTAGTGTTGGAAACTTGTGTAAGCATTTCTTCGTGTTTCATTCATGAAGCATATGTTTGGATGAAAGTAGTGACTTCCTTTAATTCATGTGCATCTGATGCAAGTTGCCGCCATGAATTTGAGAAAGGTTTGTTTTGTTTCCCTTGGGATCATCCCAAATCAGTCATGCATACGTGTGAAGTATTCTATGGTTTGGTAGATTAATTACCTCCACTCCATATGTGTTCCTAGCACACCAAGCCACTGATTGGTTTGTTCAAGGAGAAGAAGTTTCTTCTTAAGAGCTAGACTTACGCAAGGACTTCGATATCCTCGTTGATGGTTCCCTCCTGAACTTGGTAGTGTTGTGTTGTAAGACTACTAGGTGACCATGCTTGTCTAGGACATCGTGTTCACATGCTTGTAGGAGAACCAGCTCATGTTTTGGAGCTTACTACCGTAGTTCATTCCCCCGAGAATCTCGCAACGTCATCTCGTCGATTTGTGTTGCAAACATTTTTCTTTCCAGACTCGATGAGTCTGGATTATCTTGACATCAACCAGATCTGAATCTCACGCAGATATGATGGTTGGGACGTTTCTCAAGGACTGTAATATTGGTCTCTCTGTAACCCGGGAAAGTAGATGTTGTGGCCAACACACCCAACCGGAAGACTTATTATTGTAGTATCTTGATTGAGAAAGTTTGCCACCTCCCCATAAGGATTTCGTAGAATTTATTCCAATAGTTGTTCCTTACGGATTTTTGTGTTCCTGAAGTCCGACCTTTTACTTGATGTTCTAGATATCAAACCATATCTATGAATGGATTACGCTAGCACATCAAGGAGAACATTAGAAGCGGAGTGCTAGATGTCTCTCGGTCGATCATCCAGATTCTGTTTCCTTAGCCTCGCTAAGGGGAAGTCTGAGAAGGTGTTATCTTCCTTTGTATCCACATCATCCATCATTAGTCATCATGGTAGTATGTCGTGTTGCCAGGATCCGTGCCACGGATGTTGGTAAAACCTTGATGAATATGGAAATGCTCAAGTTCTTGAGAGCACGTGCAAGCAAAATCATCCATTGCGTTGCTTTCAACAAGGTAGTGCACATCATCCATTCTAGTCTGGATATGCCATCCCTTCGTATTCCGCCAAATGATTGTTGTGATTGCCTTAGGCTGGTATAAGGAGTCTCAATGATCTCCGAATCAAAAGTAATTCTTTTTTGCCACTTAAGGGAATAATTCTACGAGTCACCTCCCCTAAGGTGCCTCATTATGGAATCATGGCGATTATTTCATCGCTATCTTAAGATCTTGCCCCACCTTCTTCAGCATGAGATTTTTTCCTACCCAGTAGAACCTTGTCATCTACCTCTTTCCATCACTCCTAATGTGTGCTTCGTGTCTTAGCTCATGAGATGTATCTATGTCTCATTCCGTGAGTTAATCCTGAGTTGATAGATCTTCGAGAAGATTGATCCTTCTAGAGTTTCTTTCCCTCTTGTTGTCATGTCGGTAGGAGTTCCTAGAGCAAGACTTCGTGACAATGATGGTGATCGAATCAACAATCTTATGAAGTGCAACCTGGATCGTGAATATTGTGTTGGTCGTGTGTCCCCTCTGTCTTCTTACCTCACGACTTGAATCTCGGGACGAGATTCTTGTTTAGTGGGGGTGAGCTATCACAGCCCTAGCTTAGTCTTGCCTATCCTTGCATAACCTCCATGCATCATGTTTACTTTTCCTCAGAAAGTTGAAATGGGGATGGCAGAAACCCCCAGCACCACTTAATCCAACTAGTGTTACTAAAATATTTTTCAATGATCCTGAAATGCCCTTCAAAAATGTTCATCATCTTTGTCTTGGTCTAAAACCTCTGACAAAAATGGTGCAAAACTTTCTAGGTCATCCAAAGGTCACTGGATTAAATCATATGTTATTTGAATTTGGGCATTTAAATGCTAGTTAATATTTTAAATGCCCAAGTAATCCTAAACTGAAATGTTCCATCTTGGATATATTCTATATAGTGGGCACGTTCAGTTTGGTGATTTTTGAAAGGGTCTAGGTATTTTTAGAAAAGCCACAAAGATTACAGAAAAATAGAAAAGAAAAATAAAAGAGAGAGAGAGAAGGACTAACCTGGCGCCACCAACCGGACCAGCTCCTATGCTGGTCTAGCACCGTTGGCCCAGCCCACTGCTGTAGCGGCCCAGCCTGGCGCCGCCTCCTTCAACCTCGTGCCAGAAGGCACGAGGGCGTGTGCTGGCAGTGCACCAGCACGCGCACGGCCACGGACGGCCACCTCCTGCTTTCCGCCACTGCCTCGACGCCCTGGACGCTCTGGCATTGCCACGTAGACCCCTAGACCCCCTCGAGCGCTCCCCTCTCTTCCTGCCTTGCCTCTCTCGCTCTCCCTCCCGAAGCCGAGCAGAGCCGTCGCCACCGCTCATCTTTGCCATGGCCACCAGCATCCCCACGCCCAGCTAGCACCCCCATGAGCTCCGCCTTGACGCTGTAGAGCCGCACGCCAAAGCATGTGACCCCGGGAGGCCAGCAACGTCGCCATCACCGTCGTCTTCCACCTCGGACTCCGGCCACCATCGTCGTCGATCCGCCGCACGCAGGACGTCCCAGAGCCTGCTAACCATCCCTACGGCACCGCCGTGAGCTCCTCTCTCTTACCCCCCTAACCCCGCGGCTCCTCTCGCCTGCTAGCTCCAATTCCTATCGTGGCCAAATCCCACAGCCGCTCGGGCTCGTTGCCAGAGTTGCTCCGGCGACCATTTGGTCGTGCTAGCGTGTCCAAAGGGCTTGTGGGCATGCGTAGGTATAGTAGGCGTCGAGAACCGGTCATTTTGCACACCGTAGCGATGAATCCATCGTCACCCGAGCTTCGGTCGCCGCCGCGAGCTCCGTTCCGGCGAGCTCCCACGGCCACCCACCTACCTCCCTGGATGCGGGCGAGTCCGGGCTACGCCCCGATGCCCTTAGCCACCGCCCCCGTCGCCTTTAGCGCAAGTCCGGCGAGTTGCCGCCGCGGGTTTGGTCACCGCCGGCCAACTCCGGCAACAGCCGACGTGGCGGGGTCATTAGTGCTAATCCCCGCCAGCTGGACCTCACCTAGTCACTGACAGCGGGCCCCGGAATGGGTCAAAGTCCAAGTCAACACGGGGTTAACCCTTGTCTTGGGCCCCGCTTTTAAGGTTTGACCCTGGCTGGCCATTGACTCGCTGACGTCACTCAGACGTCATGCTGGCGCAGTAATGCATTTTCTGGATTTTTATTAATTCAGGAAATTTCAGAAAATAATCAAAACTTCTAAAATTCATAGAAATTAATCTATAGCTCAGAATGAAATAAATTATATATGAAAAATTATTAGAAAAATTCAAGGAATCTGTTTATGGCATTTTCATGCATGTTTGAACAACCTAGGGTTGCTGTACAGGGAAATTTGCATAATTGACATTTAAATAAGCACATATGGAGTTTGATTAATATGATTGCTAGTTGCATTAGCTCAATCAACAACATATTGCCATGACATTATCATGCATCATAATTGTTGCATTGCATTGATTGTGTTCCTCTTTGTTTGCCGGTATTTGTCCCCTCTCGATAGACGTGGTTCCGACGATGAGTTCGATGACACCGATGAAGAACTATACTATCTTCAGAAGTGCCAGGCAAGCAAAACCCCCTTGTTCATTCCGATACAATCCCACTCTCTCGCTCCTGCTCTCTTTTACTGCATTAGGACAACAACAATTCAACTTTTACATGCTGCGGTAGTTGAACCCCTTTCCTCTGCATGACCTGTCATTGCCACAGTAAATAGATGAAACCCACTAGCATGAGTAGGAGTTGTTTGAGCCCTGATGTGCCTACTCATTCATGCTTGTTTGTCATGCCTGCTATTGCATAGAGTTGTGTCAGGTCTGATTCATCGGGAATGAATCGGAGGTGTGTGAACATGTCCTACTGTGTGTGAGCTAAGTGTGTGAACACGTTTTGGTAAAGGTAGCGGTGAGAGGCCATGTAGGAGTACATGGTGGGTTGTCTCATTGAAACCGTCCTCAGGAACTGAGTTCTGTGTCTGTGATCCATGAACAACTACTACCACTCATTGGGATCCTTAATTAACCCTCTCGGCTTCTTAATCACCCTAGTACTCTGTCCAGGAGTTGCAACTAGTTTCTGGTGTTTGTAGGTTATGTGTTGGCGGACGTGCGTAGCGCTGACCCTAGGGGTGGGCTATGATGCGGTAGATACACCGTGGCACGGTGTATCGGCGCCCGTTTGGTGTCTCGGGAACCCTGTTCACATCGTTCGGGGCCATATGTGAAAACCTCGGCCGGACTCCCTGCGGATGGAACCTGGATAGGCGATAAACCTGGACTAGAGACTTAAGTGTTTAGGTAGGCCGTGGCCGACACCCTCGTTGGGCTTCCGCTTGAAGGTTGCCGAGTACATGTCGTGTAAACGACGGTAAGTGGTGGGAGCGTGTGTGAAGAAGTACACCCCTGCAGGGTTATCAATATCTATTCAAATAGCCGGATTCCTCAGATATGGAAACTTGGACCCCTTGCATAGTTCATAGACAAGTGAAAGTGGATACTCTAAAATGTGCAAGATAAGCATGAGTGCTATGGATGGCGTTCTCGTGGGAAGACGGGAGCGGATCCATAGTGGTGTATTGATATGGTGAATATGTGGACTCATGTGCTCCACCTCAAAGAGTTACTTGCAGTCGTAGTTCAGGATAGCCACTGAGTCAAAGCTGGCTTGCTGCAGTTAAACTCCACCACCCCCCCTATTGATACCGATGCATATCTAGCTAGTTCTGATGTAAGTCTTGCTGAGTACTTTTGTACTCACGTTTGCTTAATTTATGTTTTTGCAGAGAGACTTCAGTCTCGCTGGTAGTTCCGTGTGGACTTCGACGTTTAGCTTGATACCTCAGCTATGATCTTGTGCCCTCGGCAGGATCTGGTAGATAGTCAGGCTTCTCAGCCTTCTTCATTTGTAGTTGTCTGTACTCAGACAAGTTAAGCTTCCGCATGTGCTTTGATTTGTATGCTATGATTGTTGGGTCATGAGACCCATGTTTGTAATATCTCGCTCCTCGGAGCCTAATGAATAAATACTTGAGTCGTAGAGTTATGTTGTGATGCCATGTTGTATTTACACATATCGAGCATATTGTGTGTATGATTGAAATGCTTGGTATGTGTGGGATCCGACAATCTAGTTGTTTATCCTTGGCAGCCTCTCTTATGGGGAAATGTAGTCTAGTGCTTCCATGAGCCATAGTAGTCCGCTACAGCCCGGTTCACCGGAGTCCTGTTAGCCCAACACTACTGCTCAGGACACCTGACTGGCCGGCATGTGTTTCACTTCGTTCCTGTGTCTGTCCCTTTGAGGAAATGTCACGCGGTGACATCCGGAGTCCTGCCTAGCCTTCTACAGCCCGGGTTCCCGGAGTCCTGTTAGCCCAGTGCTACAGCCCAGATTCACACGCTGCTGACCGACATGCTCGATGTGATTCATGCATGCCTGTCCCCATAGGTTGGTGCCGCTTTGGGTTCACGACTAGCCATGTCGGCCTGAGTTCTCTGTCATATGGATGCTAGCGACACTATCATATACGTGAGCCAAAAGGCGCAAATGGTCCCGGCCATGGTAAGGCGACACCCATGGGAATATCGTGCGTGAGGCTGCAAAGTGATATGAGGTGTTACCGACTAGATCGATGTGACTTGAAATCGGGGTCCTGACACACGTGGGACCGCATGTTAGCAAACCACCAAGACAACATCCTCTGAAAATAAGAAGCCTAATCCTAGACTTACAAAGGGCTACGTAGCTGCTACGTATACTTTCCATCTAATCTATATATGCCCCCCTGATTTTCAGGTGGGGTGGGCCTAATCCTCTCCTTTAATCCAATCAAATAATCCCACATCACATCAGTTCGTAACTTTACGTAAACCATTACGTGGATGTAGCATTGCTCAAATAAGAAACCTCCCCCGCCATCGGCGCGGGAAAATCACCTCCTTTTTACTAATCTTGATTCTATAATTTTATAGATCAACATAATTGAGATTTGTATAGATAGCACACAGGAGCAAAACCAAGTGGTATGGTTAAGGGCCTCCACAATGTGTAGCCAAATGTGAAAATAGCTTTTGGCATCGTGGGAACCATTGTGGACGGTGTTTCCAAAGCCAAAAAGATGCAACCAAAGCTCCCTGATTGATTGATTGAAGGAATAGAAAAATGCAACGTCTCTCCTCTTTCTCCCATGCTTGGACGCATGTGGTACATTATTGAGCACGGAGTCTACTCCCCTGTCCCTTCTATCACAAATCACAAAGCAGTGAGGCGTCAAATCACAAAAGCACGGACGAAGCAACCATCATTTCACTCTTCGCTGACTCCGCTTCTCCATTGTCTTCTTCGAGAAACCATCTCACCGCACTAGTACTCCTAGTAGTACTCCTTCCAGTCCTTTTTTGTCTGCGTCTAAGAAAATTTCATTTTCCCCGCAATGCTCTGCGCATTGGCATTTTTTCGCTGCTCTTTCCAACCGAGCCCTCCATCCCTTTCCACCGCATGCGTGCCTGCAGTAATCCCATCTCTCTTTCCCATGTGCTTCGCATCTTCGCAAGGCAGAGAGAGCTGCTTGCATGCAGAAACAGGAGAGAGGGCGGGAGGCGCATGCGTGTAGAGAGATGGACATGGGAGAGAGAGATACGACATGCATGCAAAATCTGAGCCAATCTCGCATGCAACCAGGTGTAAGGGCATATTTATCCCTAAGGTGTTTTGGTGATTGATGACAATGCTTTTGTGGACTAATCGTGTGCCTTGAGTTTCCCAGACGTTTCATCGCTAGGCACAAGACGGTTTGGTGCCCCTTGAAGACTATTGAAGACGGTGTTTTTCTACGTTTCTTTTTGGTGGATTTGAGTCATAGGAAAGCCGTACTATTAAGAGGGGGTCCGCGTCGGAAAGGTTAGGGTGGAATCATCACGTACACGTTTTCTTCCTTGTCTCCTCCTTTCCCATTCGCATTGGAGCATCCTCCATTTTTCCTCTTTGTTTTGTCCTGGTTGCTGATGATGGGCTTGCCGTAGTACTGCTCCCTGGAGTGGTAGTACCGTACTTCGGCGCGGTAGTACGGCAGGAGCCCACGGTAGTACCTCTCCCCTACAGCCGTAGTACCGTGGCCCCCAGGCCAAGTGCTGCTTCATCATGGTAGTAGGGGCGGATGTAATTTTTTACATCCGCGCCTCTGCAGTAGTACCGCACCCAGTGGGCGGTAGTACCGCGCGCGGCCTAGCTCAGCTGCCAGGCGGTAGTACCGCTCCTCAGCGGTAGTACTGTGTCGGATACGGAAGTAGGCATGGATGTATTTTTATTCATCTGCGCTCTTCCCAGGCTAGGAGTTTCCTGCCTTGCGGTAGTACCGCAAGGGGGAGCGGTAGTACTGCGCCTGCGGCAGTACCGCCCTTAGCCCTTGTGCTATAGGTCTGCCCTAGCTCCTGTTGCTGCTGCAGTAGTGCCGCAGTCCCTCACGCTAGTGCCGCATGGCCTTGCGGTAGTACCGCTGGTCAGGGGCGGTAGTACCGCATGGCCTTACGGTAGTACCGCTGGTCAGGGGCGATAGTACCACATGTCACGGGCTGGTTAGGTGGATAACGGTTGGATTTTGTCCACAGCTATATAAGGGGTGTCTTCTTCCTCTAGTTTACTACCTCTTCCAACCCTAAGCTCCATTGTTGCTCCAAGGTCCATTTTCGCTCGATCTCAATCCCTAGCCAATGAAACTTGTTGATTTGCTCGGGAGTGGCTGAGAAGGCCCCAATCTACACTTCCACCAAGAGAAATTTGATTCCCCCCACTAATCCCTTGCGGATCTTGTTACTCTTTGGTGTTTGAGCACCCTAGACGGTTGAGGTCATCGCGGAGCCATAGTCCATTGTGGTGAAGCTTCGTGGTGTCATTGGGAGCCTCCAATTAAGTTGTGGAGATTGCCCCAACCTTGTTTGTAAGGGTTTGGTCGCCGCCTCCAAGGGCACCAATAGTGGAATCATGGCATCTCGCATTGTGTGAGGGCGTGAGGAGAATATGATGGCCCTAGTGGCTTCTCGGGGAGCATTGTGCCTCCACACCGCTCCAACAGAGACGTACTTCCCTTTAAAGGGAAGGAACTTCGGTAACACATCCTCGTCTCCACCGGCTCCACTCTTGGTTATCTCATGCCTTTACTTGTGCAAGCTTATTTGTAATATATCTCTTGCTTACTTGTGTACTTATCATTGTTGCATCATATAGGTTGCTCACTTAGTTGCACATCTAGACAACCTACTTTGATTCAAAGTTTAAATTGTTAAAGAAAAGCTAAAAATTGTTAGTTGCCTATTCACCCCCCCTCTAGTCAACTATATCGATCCTTTCAATTGGTATCAGAGCCTTCTCTCTTTATTAAGGACTTTACCGTCTGAAGAGTATGGTTGACGTCGTCGAACGTGAGGAGGAGCACTCCGGTGCAAATCCGGTATCTTCTACGGGAGATGGGGGAACCGCGGTCTCGCGTGAGGAGTTCAATGTGGCGTTGGACACATTGAAAACCTCCATGACGACCGAGGTCAAAAGCATGTTTAATGAATTCTTAGAAGGGCTTAAACTTTCCACCGCACCGTTGAAAGTGGGTGATCCCGCAAACAAGGTGACGGATGCTACCTCCGACAAGGGGGAAGCTACTAGCAAGAAAGCCCTTCCTTCTAGTGGTAAAAGTGGCACCGGCATATTTGCCCTTGTGGAACCTGCACTTGTCTATGGTGGACCTCTCCCTTCCACTCATTTGAATAATGCCGGCCCGGCCCCTAAGATTGAGAAGAATGTAGAATTTGATTCTTGGGTCTATCGTTTTAAGTGTCATTTAAATCATGTGAACACTAACCTTTGGAGAATAATTGAAGAAGGTTTCTATCCGCATGACCGAAGCACTTCACTCCTAGAGAAGCCGTGGATATTCAATTCAATGAGAATGCTCTCTTCATCATTCAAGAAGCTATCCCACCCGAAGACCTTCCTCATCTCCAGCCCTACTCCTTGGCCAAAGATGCTTGGCGCCAAGTGGTTTCCCTCTACCGGGGAAGCACAAGCATTCAACGCTCCAACTATGAAGTGGTGCAAGATGAAGCCGATGAGTTTGCAATGAAAGAAGATGAAGAACCTCGTGAGCTCTATCGAGGGTAACCAAACTCGCGGTCTCGCTCCGAGATCATGGAAGCAAGGACACGGATGGCAATTGGATCAAGCACAAATTCCTCAAGGCAATGATGCCCTACCACAAAGCCATGTCCTCCATCATTCGTCAAAGGCCGGACTTCCACACCTTGTCCTCAAGTGATGTGTTGGATGAGTTCGTTGCTATGAGCATCTTGGACAAGACCGCCGACAATGCGGTACTTCACTCTCAAAGAGTAAAGAAACCCAACCTTGCTCTAAAGGCCAAGGTTAGTATGGAGGAAGAGGATGAAGATGAAGAAGAGGAGAGCAACCTCGAAGATACGAAGTATGCCTATCATGAACACATGGCCCTTGCTTCAAAGCAATTTTGGATCAAGAAGAACTCAAGGCCCAACTTCAACAAGAACAATTCAAGTGGCGCAAAGGGCAAGCAACGAGTGAGGACTTTTTTCAATTGTGGCAATGTAAGCCACTTTGTTGCGGAGTGCCCTTATGAGAAGAGGGAAGACAATGGTGGCAAGCTCATCTGAAAGGACAAGGCCAAGTCATTACCCAACAAGAGCAACTTCACCAAGAAGACTCCTCCCAAGGCATTGGTGGTACAATAAGAGTACAATGAGGATGATGATGATGATGAAGATGGTGAGTCGGTTACCATGGCCTCCGTTGCCATTGCGACGACTCCACGGGTGTCTCTCTTCGACTCACCCAATGAGAGCATCACCGCCAAGTGCCTCATGGCTAAAGCCACCAACAAGGTAACCCCCAACATCAAAACTACCATCATTAATCATCCTTCTTCGATGGATAGCATTGATGAACATGAGGGAACTAATGTGAAGGTGAATGAGTTTGAGGCCTTTATGGGTAAACTCAAGGGTAAATCCAAGAAGCACTTTGTTGCTCTCTTGGAACAACTTGGTGAAGCCAATGACATGATCGAGGCTCACGAAGATACCATCTCTAAGATGGAGGGGCATAGTCATGACTATGCCGATGAGATTTCGGATCTTTCGAATGCTCTTGAGGAAGAGCGTGGTCTTCGTTTAGCTCTTGAGGAGTCTCACAACGATGATCATGCTAAATTAAAGAAAGATCTTGATCATGCCATTGTTGTTTCTCATGTGCTAAACCCTAAGAAGGCAATGCTTGGGGTTGATCTTGCTAGACTCAAAGAGGAGTTTGACATTCTCGACAAGGATCACAAAGTCTTGAAGGGTGTTCATGCTACCCTCAAGGATTTGCATGATCAACTCCAAGTGAAGCTAACCAAGGAGAAAGCCACTTTTCCTCGTATGGTATTAATTGATAATGCAAATGCTACTAACCCGTGTTGTGAGCATGTGCATCTTACTGAGGAGAATGTTAAGTTGAAGGAGCAACTTGAGAAAGGCCTTGTGTCATGCATACAAGTTTAGAAGAACCTAAACGACCTTTTGAGAAATCAAAAGGAAGGTGTGGCCAAGGAGGGGATTGGGTTCGCACCCAAGCCCAAGAACAAGAAGAAGGATAACAAGACCAAACGACCTCCTCCTCTCAAGCAAATTTTTGTGAAGGAGGGAGAGAGTGCTTCCATGGAGAAGAAGAACAATGCGAAGGGTGGCAGTGTCAAAAAGGGCAATGCCACCTCTCCCAACAAAGCCGACGACTTTAATCCTTCTTATGTGTTATGTCGTGCTAGTGATGGGCATGTCTATGCCAAATTTGTTGGTTCTCCTCATGAGTACATTGAATGGTCTATTTGGGTTCCTAAGACCCTTGTTACTAACATCAAAGGACCCATTAGAAAATGGGTACCTAAAACCAAGCATTGATCTCTTGCAGGTGTTTGCTTCCGGTGGGGGATCATGGTTGCTCGATAGTGGAGCTACAAATCATATGACCGAAAGCAAGGACTTGGTGGTGGACGTGCATAAGATTTCATCTATGCCCACCAATGTCGAGTGGGGTGATGCCTCATCTTCTAAGGTATTGGGACTTGGCAAGGTTGTCATCTCTCATGATCTCACGATCAAGAAGGTCATGCTTGTTGAGTCCCTTGCTTACAATTTACTTTCCGTTCATCAACTTGCAATCATGGGCTTTGCCACTTTCTTTGGTATTGATACCATGGCCCTCTTGTGGAGCAAGACTCTTAAAGTAGCCTTTTTTGGGCATGTCGAGAACGGTCTATATGTGATTAACTTTTCGGAGAGACCCACTAAGACCGCGACGTGCCTAATGGCTAAAGTTGATGTGGGATGGATTTGGCATCGCCGTTTAGCCCATGTCAATATGAGATCTTTGCAAAGTCTTCTCAAGGGGGACCATGTCCGTGGACTAACGAATGTTAGTTTTGCTAAAAAGATCGTGCTTGCAATGCTTGTATCGAAGGAAAGCTTCATGAGAAGGCTCACCCTCCCACGACTATCATTTACTCGAAGAGGCCATTGGAGCTCCTTCACTTGGATCTTTCTGGGCCTCCATCCTTTGATAGTATTGGGGGTAGGAAGTATTGCTTGGTGATTTTGGATGACTATTCAAGATATACTTGGGTGTATTTCTTCAAGAGGAAGAGCGAGACCCAACAAACCGTCATTGACTTTGCAAATGAAGCACAACGTCAACACAATGCAAAGATCTTGACAATAAGAAGTGACAACGACACCGAGTTCAAGAACTACACCTTGGATGAGTTTCTTAGTGATGAGGGGATCAAGCATCAATATTCCGCACCCTACACCCCTCAACAAAACGGTGTTGCGGAGAGGAAGAACCGGGCTGCCGGGGTGCTGATCCACGCGGGCACCTATGGGACCGGCGGACCGGGTCCCTTTCGGTTCAGCGGGGGCGGAGGTCGCGCAAAGAGCAGATCGGGGCGAAGCACGCGAGCGATTTACCCAGGTTCGGGCCGCACGGATGCGTAAAACCCTACTCCTGCTTTGTGGTTTTGTATTGATTTTTAGCTCGGGAGCACGGATTGCTATAGTACACACCAGCGGCTAGCAAGACCTAGCATGAGTGTTCGAACTGGCTAAAAAACCCCCCTCTACGTTGCACACGGGCCTCCTTTTATATGCTCAAGGGGTTACCGACAGGTGGCAACGGAGGTAAAGGGCAAAAATGGAAAGGTGTTGTGGTAGGCACAGCTACCTGTTACAGTGTATCATACCTAACCCTGGCGGCAGGGGACAAGGGCATTAATTGCCCGTCTGTGTCGCCTAAACAGTACCGAAAGGGACCGCTAGGGACGCCACCGTTTGCCACGATGGTTATCTTGTCAGCGCCTGCTTGCCACCGCGCACCCCTAGCTGCATGGCCTCCTGCCACGTGTGCTTGGGAGGGTCTTAGAGTGACACAATGGCGGGTGTGCTGGAGCGCGGGCACGAAGTGGGGGTTTCCCGCGGCAAGCTCCTTGCCGCGGTCGTCGTCTTGTCGTGTTCGGGAGCTTGTCGCTCACCGGGCCTTGCCGGGACACGTGGCGCGTCGCGGCAAGTTTCTTGAAATGCCTTGAGTGGCCTTCCCGGCAAGCTCCTCTTGCCGGGGTCTTGTCTTCTTGACTTGGACACTTTGTTCTTGAATGGCTCCAAAGGAACCACGGAGGATCTTGGCGGTCACCCGGCAAGCCTTGCCGCGGGATGCTGCGACTGCCCGTGCACAAGTTCGGGATACTAGGGTACCCCTACTCTAGTACACCGACAGGAGCCCCCGGGCCTGGGCCATACACGATGCCGAGCGCTGTTGGGCCAGGCCCAAAACAGTGCACGGGCACGCGCGGCCTAGGTCACGCCGCATATCTCTCCGCTTCCATCGCGCACGCCCAGAACGGCACGCGTCAAACGCGGCGTCGTGGATGACGTGGGCGGCGTGCGCGGGGCTAAGCCCCGCGAGCATGCGTCAGGCCATGATGAAGGGGACAGTTCACGCCCTCCTCCCTAAACGGAGGTAGGCGTGGGGACGTGGTGCATTTACTGGACGGGGCCGGTGCACGGTTTTCGAGGCGTCCACTCCCCGCGATCATGGGGTGGGGCGAGGCCGCCTCATCCGTCGCCTCGGTTCTGCATCCCCGCCACGCGGCTCCCATGCGCTTGGGGTCGCGGACGGTGGAAGCGGGAAACTGGGCCGTCGCGAGCAGAGGCAGCGGGTCGGCCCCGACTCCCTGCTCTTCCCGTCCCTTGATTCGCTGAGTGGGGAGGCCGAGCCCCCACCTCGCTCCTTTATAAAGAGCGGGAGGGGAGCACAGAAGCCCGCACTCTCTCATCTCCTCCTTTCTTCAGCTTCTGCTCCCCTTTCTCTCATTCGCCATGGAGAAAGGGAACCCTGGCCCTTCATCGGTGGCGGCGAGGGTCGCCGCCAGACAGCGCACCCCTCCCTCTCCCGCGCCCGTGGTGGCAGAGCCAGCCATAAGGGGAAGAGGGAGGGGGCGAGGTCGTGGACGAGGTCGAGGACGAGGTCGAGGCGCTCGGGGAAGAGGCGGACGGGGCGGCGCGCCAGCTTCGCTTCCGCCGGCGGTTCCTCTCCCCACGGCGGTCCATATAGGGGACGACCCTTGCGAGTTCTTCGTCAGGCTGCGCCGGGCGCCCCGTCGTCGCCTCCGGCTTCCAGCTCCGTTTGCGAGCGCGATGGAGTAGGACCCACCCGAGACACTGAGACTGCACATGAGGGGCTGTGGGATCAGCGGCACGCGAGTCCGCGTTGTATTCCTAGCCCCTAATGTGATGTATCTTGATCGAGGGTGGAAGACGCTCGCCCGTATCCACAGCCTGATGGAGGGGTTTACCCTCTATTTTAAGTTGATGGAGGGCGATCTCCTCTCCGTCAAGGTCTTCGGGTGCTTCGGCACTCGGGCGAAGTGCTGCGTGGACAGCTCCTCCGATAGTGAAGGCTCCCCCTCGAGCGAGAGTGACGAGGAGGAGAGCAACAGTGATGATGAGGGTAGCGGGCGGCGGGATGGCGGGTCCGACTAGGTGTCGGGCGCCGCTTCGTGTGGCACCGGTGACCCCATCATCCGTGTCGCCGGCTCCTTGAACTCCCCGAGGTCGTCTCCTTGGGCGGCTGGCGTAGGGAGGCTGCGGAAGGGGAAGAGGGCTGGCGACAAGGCCGTCAAGTCGGAGTACGAGGGCGTGGTGCCCTCGACAGCGTGCTGACGTCCTGCCGCCCCGTCTTCGAGTCCCGCTTCCGGCGCCGCCATCACCGTCCAGCCTTCGGACGGCCCCCGGGATGTTGTCTTGGTGTCTTCTGGCACCCGTAGCTCGCCTAGGCGCCCCTTTTGCCCTTTTCGCCTCCTTGACCTACCTCCTGAAGAGAGGGACAGGAAAGGGATTACGGGCATCTTATCTTTTTAATTTGTAAGCCTTTGGGCCTTAGCTGCATCTAAAACTTGTAATCCTCTCTTTCATGTTTTTCATCCTCTATGGACTGTACCTGAGTGGGATGTTTTTTAATGAAAAGGGGATGCTTGCCGGGTTATTTGTCTCGCGGGTTGAACCCACGCCAAGGAGCAAATCCTTGGTATCCCTCGGACAGACATTTCATCTCCCGGCAACAGGCCCTGCCGCCTTCCCACGTCGCTCGACCTTTCTCACGCCTTTGACGGAGGCGGGAACGAGGTGGGTGCGGCCTCCTCGTTTCATCCCTTTGCTGCCGCGACTACGACCAAACTTGGCCCCGGGAACGAGCCCCAGGGCCTAGAGTTGAGGGAGCACGGCAGTTTTCGGGAAGAAACGCGGTTTCGCATTCCCCAGTCCATAAGAGGATGCATGATGAGGGACGAAAGACTTCTCTGATATCGCGGCCCCCGGCAACTCTGGCTTGTCGTGGACGAATCTTGGTACTCGCAGCCCCCAGCAACACTGGCTTGCCGGGGCCCAGGCGCCGGCGCGCCCTTCTTCTCCTTTTCGTCTTCAAGCGGTCTGGCCAGGATATGCGAGCCCTGCGAACGAAAGAGAAGCAAAGGGACGGACACTCGACCTCTAAGCTAGGGGTTAGCCGCTGTTAGGCACTATCAACCCTAACCAAGGACGAGACTCGACCTAGCATGCATGCTATAACCCCGGGGTGCCAGCGCTTCATTTACTTGTGCTCAGGGTCTGCGCCTGGCTTTGTACAAAGGATTACATGCAACAGCGGCAAGACTTGTACAAAAGGGTGGTTGCCGGACAGGGTCCGACAACCGCGCCTTACGGGTAAAACTTACGAAGATGCTCGATGTTCCAGGAGTTGCTCACTGGTACGCCATCTTCGGTCTCAAGGCGGACAGCGCCAGGCCTTGTGACTCGCTTCACCCGGTAAGGGCCTTCCCACTTCGGCATCAACTTGTTGGAATTCTTGGCGGACTGATCGCGCCGAAGAACAAGGTCGCCTTCCTCGAGACTTCTGGCGTTAACTTTGCGGCTATGGTAGCGGCGCAAAGCTTGCTGGTAGCGAGCAGCTCGCACAGTAGCCTGAAGACGGTCTTCCTCAAGGAGCAGCGCGTCATCTTGTCGCAGCCGCTCTTGCTCGAGCTTATCATAAGCGAGCACTCGAGGTGACCCATATACGAGTTCCGTGGGGATAACTACCTCTGCTCCATAGACTAGAGCAGAAGGTGTTTGTCCAGTGGCTCGATTTGGCGTCGTTCTGATCGACCAAAGAACCACCGGCAGCTCCTCGATCCAGTTTCTTCCACACTTGTGCAGCTTGTCAAAAGTTCTGGTCTTGAGCCCGCGCAGCACTTCAGCATTTGCCCTCTTCGCTTAACCGTTGCTTCTCGGGTGAGCAACAGAAGCGAAGCAGACCTTGGCGCCAAGATCTTGGACGTACTGCGTGAAGGTGCGGCTCGTAAATTGCGTACCGTTGTCGGTGATTACCCTATTAGGGATCCCGAAGCGGCAAACAATCGACCTGAAGAACTTGACGGCTGACTGTGCTGTCACCTTCCTCACTGGTTCCACTTCCGGCCACTTTGTGAACTTGTGGATTGCAACGTACAAGTACTCAAAGCCCCCGACAGCTCGGGGAAAGGGGCCGAGGATGTCGAGCCCCCAGAGCGAAAATGGCCAGGATAAAGGGATCGTCTGGAGAGCTTGAGCTGGTTGGTGTATCTGCTTGGAATGAAACTGACACGCTTCACACTTGGTTACTTGTGCAGTTGCATCCTGGAGGGCTGTTGGCCAGAAGAAACTTGCCGGAAAGCTTTACCGACAAGTGCTCTTGCGCCAATGTGGTGACCACATATGCCTCCATGTATTTCTGCCAACAGCTTTTGTCCATCTTCCCGGGGAATACACTTCAATTTCACACTGTCAAGTCTTCTTCTGTACAGTGTCTTGTCGACAAACTGGTACATACTTGACTGCCGGGCTACTCTCTCCGCTTCTTCTTGCTCTTCGGGAAGTCCTCCTGTCTAAAGGAAATGGACAATCTGCTGTGCCCATGCTGGAGCTTGTGGCTCGACAACAAGGACTAAAGGCAGATCTGCTGCTGCGGGAACATCCGCTTCCACGGCAAGAACCTGCGGCTCTGTCAGAGCTTGACGTTCCCCGACAAGCTTGCCGGAGCAAAACTTGTCGGGAGCTTCTGCTTCAACGGAACAAACCCTAGAGCTTGCCGGAGCATCTTGCTCCTCAGTGCTCTTGGTGTTGATCTTGGAGACTGCTGCGGGAATATCCGCTTCTACGGCGAGAAGCTGTGTCTCTGCCGGAGCTTGACGTTCCCCGACAAGCTTGCCGGGAGCTTCTGCTTCAATGGAACAAACCCTAGGGCTTGCCGGAGCAGACTGCTCCTCAGCGCCTTCGACGTTGATCTTAGGGACCTTCTTGGCGGCGGCTTCAGGAAGCTCTGCTGGCAAATAGTCACCAGAAATCAACTTCCTTTTCTTGCTCTGTCCAGTTGATGGTGTTATGGACGGTTGACTCAGCTTGAGCACAAAGATTCCTGGTTCCACAGGTAGCTTAAGTGCGGCGCATTTTGACAGGCCATCAGCAATGGCGTTGTGAGCTCTTGGAACATGCTCCATTTGTAGGCCGTCAAAGTGCCCTTCTAGCTTTCTCACTACGTCAACGTAAGCTTCCATCAACGGACTCTGATAGTTCTTGTTTACTTGGCGGACGACAAGCTGTGAGTCACCCCTGACAATGAGCTTCTTGATCCCAAGGTCTGCCGCGATCCTGAGACCGGCAAGCAATCCCTCATACTCTGCAGTATTGTTTGTTGCTTGCTCCTTGGGAAAGTGCATCTGGACTACGTACTTGAGGTGCTCTCCGGTGGGTGCGATAAGCAGCACACCAGCGCCGGCGCCTTGCAGCGAAAAGGCACCATCAAAGTACATCAGCCACTCTTTGCTTGCTTCCTTGTCGGGGAGGCTTGTTTCTGGAATTTCTTCATCTGGTGTTGGCGTCCATTCTGCTATAAATTCTGCCAATGCTCTGCTCTGGATAGTTGAAGTGCTTTCAAACTTGAGGCCAAAGCTTGACAGTTCCAGTGCCCACTCAACAATCCTGCCTGTCGCTTCTGGATTCTGCAGTATCCTCTTCAGCGGAAAGCGAGTGACAACTGTGATCTCATGTGCTTGGAAGTAATGGCGCAGCTTTCTCGAGGCCATGAGAAGGCCGAAAAGCAATTTCTGCACACCAGAGTACCTTGACCTAGCCCCCTGCAGAAGGGAACTGACAAAGTAAACTGGGCGCTGCACCATCTTCTTTTGTATCTCGTCGTGTATCTGCGCAGATCCATCTTTGTCGGGGAAGCTCCCTGCTTGTCGCTGGATGCGCTTGCCGCGGTTGCTGGCTCATCATCTGCCTCCCTCTCTGCTACTAACGCAGCACTAACCACTTGATTGGTTGCCGCTATGTACAGCAGCAACTTCTCTTGTGGTTTAGGTGCGACAAGTATTGGAGGGGAGGACAGGTATCTCTTCAGGTCTTGCAGCGCAGCCTCCGCTTCCGGAGTCCATTTCATTGGACCTGCCTTTTTCAATAATTTGAAAAACGGCAGGGCGCGCTCAGCAGACCGAGAGATAAACCTGCTGAGAGCAGCCACGCAACCGGCAAGTTTTTGTACATCCTTGACGCGCTTTGGTGCTTCAATCTGCTCAATGGCCTTGATCTTGTCGGGATTGGCTTCAATTCCCCGCTGAGACACGAAGAACCCGAGAAGCTTGCCGGAGGGAACTCCAAACACACACTTCTCAGGGTTGAGCTTGAGGTTGATCTTGCGCAGATTTGCAAAGGTCTCGTCTAAATCTTGAATCAGGGTTGCTCTGTCCTTGCTCTTGACCACTATATCATCCATGTAGGCTTCCACATTTCTGTGTATTTGTGGCTCAAGAGCAACATGGACTACTCTTGCAAATGTCGAACCAGCATTTTTTAATCCGAAAGGCATCCGTACGAAACAGTACGTGCCACATGGAGTAATAAATGCGGTCTTCTCCTCATCCTCTTCTGCCATGAAGATCTGATGATATCCTGAGTATGCGTCAAGAAATGAAAGCAAATCACATCCGGCTGTGGAGTCAACAATCTGGTCAATGCGCGGCAAAGGAAATGGGTCTTTGGGAGAAGCTTTGTTAACATCGGTAAAATCGATACAGAGTCTCCATTTCCCGTTTGCCTTGCGCACGACTATAGGATTGGCCAACCACGTGGGATGGAGCACTCCTCTGACAAGGCCTGCTGCTTCCAGTTTCTTGATCTCTTCTACAATGAATTCTTGGCGCTCCATTGCCTGCTTCCTGACTTTCTGCTTGACGGGCCGCGCATGAGGACAAACGGCAAGGTGGTGCTCAATCACTTTCCTGGGAACACCGGGGATGTCAGACGGCTGCCATGCAAACACGTCGACATTCGCCCGCAGGAAAGTAACAAGCGCGCTTTCCAATTTAGGGTCGAGCGTGGCACTGATGGTGAAGGTACCACCAGCGCCATCCTCCTTGGCGGATACCTTCTTCGTCTCTGGCGGAGCCGCCATCGTCTTCTTGCACTTGCCGGTGGAGCTCGATGGTGCGTCCTCAACGGCAGCGCAGCACTCCGAAGAGGTGCGCTTGCCGGAGTGGGCATCAGAACTCTTGCCGGACTTGGTCTTCTTCCCCCCGGGAGCTTCAGCGGCAAGTGGATTGCGATCTGCCGTGGCTGCTGCTTCCTGGTAGATCTTGTCGGCATAGATAAGAGCATCCTTCTTGTCGCCAGGGACAGAAATGACGCTTATCGGGCCTGGCATCTTCAGCATGTTATATGCGTAGTGAGAGGCTGCCATGAACTTGGCGAGTGCTGGACGGCCAAGTATCCCATTGTAGGGCAATGGGATATCGGCAACGTCGAATGTGACCTTCTCAGTCCTGAAATTTAGCTCGCTGCCAAATGTTACCGGCAGCGTGACCTTCCCCTTCGGCTTGCTCCTTCCCGGGTTGATTCCTTGGAATGTGCCGGTCTCTTCGAGCTCGCTGTCAGGGATTTGGAGTTTCTGGAGTACAGCGGAGGAGATCAGGTTCAAGCCGGCCCCGCCGTCAACTAACATCTTAGTGACCTTGAGGTTGCGGATAGTTGGTGAAACCAACATCGGCAGGCACCCGACCGCAGTTGTGCGATCAGGGTGGTCCTCAATGTCAAAGATGATAGGCGTGCTGGACCATTTCAAAAGCTTGCATGCCTGCAGGTGGTTCCGCTGCATTGACTTCCCGCGCCCACTGCTTGAGTTGGCGGTGTGAAGTGTGCAGAGAAGCACCGCCGTCAACGCACAAGACCTCTGTGGCTTTCTAAAACTCCTGTTCACTGGTCTCAACATCATCCATGTCTTCGTCATCGTCATCCTCATCGTTGTCGCGGCCGCGGGGAGGCCTGTCTCCTTGCCGCTGCTTGGCCTTGCCGCGGCGTCCTCCCCGTCCGGCGCGCTTCTTGCCGGATTCTCCAGCACCCCCTTGGGCCCTCTCCTTGTCGCGCCGCTCGTACTCAGCTTTTTGCTGCTGGACAAGCTGCTCGACTTTCTTGCAGCTCTGGAGGTCATGGCCCTTTGTGCGGTGAATCTTGCAGTATTGGTTGTCGGAGCCGTCCTGCTTGTCGGCGGCCGCCACAGCCTGGCAGTTGGTGCATGCGGCAACCTCCTTGCCGGAGCTACTGACCTTGGCTCGCTTGGCACCGCCGTCGCTGCCGGACTGCTCAACGACCAGCACCTCTTTGTTCTACTTCTTCCTGTTGTTGCGCCGCCGGTTTTTCTTTGCCGGGGCGACATCCTCGCTGTCAGATCCCCCTGCTCCAGTGCTTTCTCCGGGGAATTTCCTCCCTTCCTCAGCGAGTGCACACTTGTCGGCCAGGGCATATAGCTCGCTGACGTCCCGAATCTTGCACATTGCCATCTCCTCCCGCATCTGCGGTTACGCACGTTCTGATGGAACGCGCTGATTACCGCGGCAGGGTGGATATTTGGGATGTTGTGCTGTACACGGCTGAACCTCTGGATATACTTGCGCAGGGGCTCTCCTTCCTTCTGGACGAGCAGATGAAGATCACTGTCTTGGCCATGAGGTTTGTGGCCGCCTGTGAAGGCGCCGACAAACTGATGGCATAGATCAGCCCAGGAGGATATGGAGTTGTCCGGCAAGTGCATGAGCCAGGACCTGACGTTGGGCTTGAGCACCAACGGGAAGTAGTTGGCAAGGATCTTATCGTCCCGCCCCCCAGCAGCCTGCACCGCGATGGTGTAGATGCTGAGGAACTCCGACGGATGCGACTTGCCGTCATACTTCTCAGGTACATCTGGTTTGAAATTCTTCGTACTGGGCCACTGGACTTGCCGCAGCTCACGAGTGAACGCAGGGCAACCTACCGCGTACGGCAAGTCGCCTCGTTCCCCTGGCGCATGCATGTCAACAGAGGGCCCAGCGCGCTGGTCTGATTGACGCCGCGCTTCTCTCCGGCGCTCGATGCGAGTACGAGCGTCTTCTTGTTGTCGTTCTTGAAGAACTTGGCGCTGATCGCGACGAGCTCACGGATCTGACGACGCAGTGGAGTCGTTGTCGAGGTGGACCCGGCGAGTCGGCGATCTTGGCCTTCGGGGTGGAGAGTGCACAGTTGTTGCACCCTCACCAGTCTTATCGTCTCTGGCTCGCGCCTGGCTGGCTTGCCGCGACTGAGACGTGCTCGGCCGCCGTGGAGTGTCGCCGTTGGCGAAGTCGATGAGACTCTGGATAGTGGCCCTCCAATCGTCGATCTTGTCCGCCGCTGGAGGGTAGTCTAGGAGCAGCTGAGCTCGCGCCAAAGCTTCTGCTGCGGTGGCGGGTGGCGGTGGCGAACGGTGCAAGGAGCGGGATATGCTCGGACTTCTAACTACGTTAGAAGGAGCAGTATCTCGTCCAGGCGACCGTGTCTCGCTCGCGCCAGCAGGTTGACGTGCATGGTGGTCCTGAGCGCTCCGAGATCCACCAGCTCGATCTTGATCTAGCGAACGGATGGTACCGTGAGTACCATGACGCTGCCGGTCGCGCGCCTCCTGAGATGGGCGCGGTGCATGCACGGACGCCGAGGTCTTGGAGTGTGCCCGGTCATTGTGGGAGCCGGCTACGCCGCCGATGGGCAGCGCAGCCTTGTCCTGGGACCTGGCAGCATCGTGAGTTCCCTCGTCGACGCGTGTCCTTCCGCCGGTGCCTGCCCCACCAACCGTTTGCTCCGGCGGTGGCTGGCTCGGCGCGGACGGAGCAGCTACCTCCGAAACTTTCTTATTCGGCGGCATGTTGATAAAGATGATGAAGATCTAGCTCCCGAGAACGCCGGATCTGGTTCACACAACTTCGACGCCCCCTACCTGGCGCGCCAAAGATGCCGGGGTGCTGATCCACGCGGGCACCTATGGGACCGGCGGACCGGGTCCCTTTCGGTTCAGCGGGGGTGGAGGTCGCGCAAAGAGCAGATCGAGGCGAAGCACGCGAGCGATTTACCCAGGTTCGGGCCGCACGGATGCGTAAAACCCTACTCCTGCTTTGTGGTTTTGTATTGATTTTTAGCTCGGGAGCGCGGAGTGCTACAGTACACACCAGCGGCTAGCAAGACCTAGCGTGAGTGTTCGAACTGGCTAAAAAACCCCCCTCTACGTTGCACACGGGCCTCCTTTTATATGCTCAAGGGGTTACCGACAGGTGGCAATGGAGGTAAAGGGCAAAAATGGAAAGGTGCTGTGGTAGGCACATCTACCTGTTACAGTGTATCATACCTAACCCTGGTGGCAGGGGACAAGGGCATTAATTTCCCGTCTGTGTCGCCTAAACAGTACCGAAAGGGACCGCTAGGGACGCCACCGTTTGCCACGATGGTTATCTTGTCAGCGCCTGCTTGCCACCGCGCACCCCTAGCTGCACGGCCTCCTGCCACGTGTGCTTGGGAGGGTCTTAGAGTGACACGTTGGCGGGTGTGCTGGAGCGCGGGCACGAAGTGGGGGTTTCCCGCGGCAAGCTCCTTGCCGCGGTCGTCGTCTTGTCGTGTTCGGGAGCTTGTCGCTCACCGGGCCTTGCCGGGACACGTGGCGCGTCGCGGCAAGTTTCTTGAAATGCCTTGAGTGGCCTTCCCGGCAAGCTCCTCTTGCCGGGGTCTTGTCTTCTTGACTTGGACACTTTGTTCTTGAATGGCTCCAAAGGAACCACGGAGGATCTTGGCGGTCACCCGGCAAGCCTTGCCGCGGGATGCTGCGACTGCCCGTGCACAAGTTCGGGATACTAGGGTACCCCTACTCTAGTACACCGACACGGGCATTGATGGATGCGGCAAGGACCATGATGGCGGAGTTCAAGTCTCCATACAACTTTTGCGCCGAAGCCATCAACACCGCGTGTCATGCATCCAATCGGCTCTACCTCCACAAGGGCTTGAACAAGACTCCATATGAGATACTCACCAGTAACAAGCCCAACCTCAAGTATTTTCGGGCGTTCGGGTGTAAGTGTTTCATTCACAAGAAAGGTGTTCGGTTGTCTAAATTTGAGGCTAGAGCTTATGAGGGCATATTTTTTGGTTATGCTACAAACTCTCATTCTTACCGTGTCCTCAATAAATCCACGGGACTTATTGAGGAGACGTGTAACATGGAGTTTGATGAGAATAACGGCTCCCAAGTGGAGCAAAGTGGCACTTGTGATGTAGGTGACGAAATTCCTCCTCAAGCCATAAGAAGAATGGGTGTTGGTTTTATCCTGCCCATTGAGGAACCCCTTGTGGCGGAAGGAGAAGGACAATGCTCCACTCAAGTGGAGCCATCACCAACCCAAGGCCCACACGCTTCCGAAGAACAAAGTGAAGGCCCTCATCCTCATGAACAAGACTAAGGGCAAGATCATTCTCAAGATAGTGTTGACACACCAAGTGATGCCCAAGGTCAAGTTTTCTCCTCCGAGCAAGTTCAAGATCAAGAACAAGCTCAAGACGTTGCTCAAGATGATCAAGTGACCGCTCCTCAACTCACCACTGAGGAGGAATTGGAGCGTCGTGCCGCCAAGATTGCTTCCAAGCTCTCCACCAAGGGTCATCTCATGAAGAATGTACTTGGAAGCATTCAAAAGGGGGTAAGCACTCATAGACAATTGGCAAACTATTGTGAACATCATGCATTTGTCTCTTGTGTTGAACCCCAAAAGGTATATGAAGCACTCGAAGATCCGGATTGGCTTAATGCCATGCATGAAGAACTCAACAACTTCGAGTACAACAAGGTGTGGAGATTGGTGCCAAAGCCAACGGGGAACCACAATGTCATTGGAACCAAGTGGATATTTATAAACAAGCAAGATGCTCATGGGACCATCATTCGCAACAAGGCAAGATTGGTGGCACAAGGCTACTCCCAAGTTGAGGGTATCGACTACGGTGAAACCTTTGCTCCCGTTGCTCGCCTTGAATCCATTCGTTTGTTGATTACTTAAGTTGCAACAAATGGATGTGAAAGTGTTTTTCTTAATGGTCCTATTAATGAGTTGGTCTATGTCAAGCAACCCCCGGGTTTGAGGATCCCTATTTTCCCAATCATGTGTATCAACTCGATAAGGCACTCTATGGGCTTAAACAAGCCCCACGTGTGTGGTATGACCACCTTACCGAGTTGTTACAAGATCGTGGGTTTGAAGTTGGGCTAATCGACCCCACTCTTTTTACTAAGAAGGTCAAAGGGGAGTTGTTTGTATGCCAACTGTATGTTGATGACATTATCTTTGGTTCCCCTAACAAAGCTTTCAATGAGGAATTCGCCGCTCTCATGACCTCAAAGTTCAAGATGTCTTCCATGGGAGAGTTGACGTTCTTTCTAGGGTTCAAAGTGAAGCAAAGAAGAGAAGGAACCTTCATCAACCAAGCCAAATACACTCAAGACATGCTCAAGAGATTCAAGCTAAGTGATGTCAAGCCGGCTTGCACTCCAATGCCCATCAAGTGCCAACTTGACATTGATCCCAATGTTAAAGCGGTGGATCAAAAGGCATATCACTCCATGATTGGATCCTTGCTTTACCTTTGTGCATCTAGACCGGATATCATGTTGAGTGTGGGAATTTGTGCACGGTTTCAAGCCGCACCTAAGGAAAGTCACTTTTTGGCGGTCAAATGAATCTTTCGATATTTGGCTCATACCCCAAACTTTGGCTTATGGTACCCAAGAGGAGCAAACTTCAAGCTTGTAGGGTATTCGGACTCCGATTGGGCGGGAGACGAAGTGGATAGGAAGTCCACTTCCGGAGGGTGCCAATTCCTTGGTTGCTCTTTGGTAAGTTGGTCTTCCAAAAAGCAAAGTTGTGTGTCTCTCTCGTCCACCGAAGCGGAGTATGTAGCGGCCGGTAGTTGTTGTGCACAACTCTTATGGATGAGGCAAACTTTAAAGGATTACGGTGTCACTTGTGACAAAGTGCCTCTTTGGTGTGACAATGAATGTGCCATTAAGATTTTTCTCAACCCGGTGGAACACTTCAAGACGAAGCATATTGATATTCGGTATCACTTCATCCGGGATCACATTAGGCGAGGGGAGATTGAGCTCAACTACGTCAACACTCGTGATAACCTTGTAGATATTTTCACGAAGCCGTTGGATGAAGCAAGATTTCGCGAGTTAAGGCATGAGCTACATATCATTGATTCAGGCAATGTTGCTTGAACCCTTGCACACCCCACCATACTCATCTTGTTGTCTTGTTTAGATGTAGGCATGGACATAGGGGGAGTGTTGTTCTCTCAATGAACTCTCCCTTCCCCCATTATGCATAAATTGATCAACTCTTCCACATTAGCCATCTTTGATGGTACTTGTGCTTCAAAGACGAGTTTTGGTCATGGGCCCAAGGATAGTTCTTCGCGGTGCCATACCAATTGACTCAAACATAGGTGGCTTCGGCCACCGCCCTCTCTTTGGAGAGGTTGTGTCTCGAGTTTGTTTCTTGTTGTCTCTTGCCTTTCTTTCTTTGTGTTGAGCGTGTTCTTGTGGTGTCTTGTTGGCTTGAAGATTCGATGCGAAGACCTCTTTTTCTTGTTTGAAACGTGCAACTTCTTGAGCCCGCAGTACTACCGCGGCCAGCCACGGTACTACCGCGTATGGAGTGCACGATACTACCGCACCTAGCGTAGCAGTAATTTTTTACTGCCGCCTGGGAGAGCGGTACTACCGCTCAGGTGCGGTACTTCCGTCGAGCGGTATTACCGCGCTGACGAGTGCGTGGGGGGTTATGACTCGGGCAGGGGAGTTCCAAATCCCCATACACATTCACTTGTCTCTCTCCCCACCGTCTCTCTCTCTCGCTCAAGAATGGCGTCGGAGGTCCTCGCCGGATCTCCATCTCCGTCCACTCTCCACGGATTCCGACCAGTGGGATCGTTCCCCACCACTTCCTCTTGCCATGGACCAAGGTTTCTCCCCAAATCCCCCTCTTTCTTGGTTGTTCTTTCGCTTCTAGGTTTTTGGGGAGATGCATGTTGTTCTTGAGATTTTAGGCCAAATCTTTGCAAGAGTAGGATGTAGGAGAGTCATGTTGCGTAGAAATTATACTTGATATATTGTCCTGTGGTAGATTTGATCAACCGTAGTACCGTCATGGTTTCGCGGTTCTTCTTAGATTCAAAAGTAGGTTCGGATCTGATGCGGTGCGGTACTACCACGCCTCTTGTGCGGTACTACCGCTAGTCCGGTACTACCTCCCATCCGGTGCGGTACTACCCCACGTGCTGTGGCACTAAGCTCTTACTACCGCTCCAAGCCACGGTACTACCGTGACCTTACACGGTACTACCGCGACTAGGAGCGATACTAAAATTTTAGTACCACACGGCCTGGCAGTACTACCGTTGGTGTCCAATCTCTCTTGTGGCAATTACCACGTATGCTTTCTACTTGTTTCTCTTGTTTTGCTAAGGTCTTTGCATTGATTCTTCTCACTCTTTATGTGTGCTTTCTCTTTTTTCTTAGGTGGTGGCTCTCGCCATTCCAATCCCTATCGTGACACTGGCTCCAAGCGACTGCTCAATCATCAAGATGAAGCACCAGAGGGCTCCAGTGCCCCCAAGCGCAATGTCAAGACCACCGCTAGCAAGAACAATGAACCCGCTAAGGGCATGGATGAGATTCCCCTCGCTGAGTACATCGAACGCCGAAAGATCAACCCTTATGTGAATGCTCGTGCTATCCTCAAAGGCAGTGAATTGTTTTGGACCAAGCAGCAGACTCTCGTTTATCTGGATGTAATCAAGAACAAGCAAAATACCTACGTGGATGTCAAGTGGATAGACATGAATCACTTGAGGAAGGACAAGTTTCGTGAGTACTTTGGAGAAGCTCTGGATTTGGTGGAGCAGTTCGGTATTGAACATGTGATCTCTTTCCACCTTGACTATGCCCTGAGCTTATCTGTCAGTTCTTTGGCTCAGTTTACTTTCACCCCGGGGAGGAGCGGAGGATGACCTGGATGACCAATGGCCGTAAGTTGACTGCTACCTGGAAGGAGTTCATGGATATGCTCCATGTTCCTGATGACGGGCTCACCACACCCGTTGGTGTTCGCCCCCATGCCAATCCTGAGTCTGCTAGCAAGAACAAGCTACAACCGTTCTATGTTGAGAAGGTGCTTCCAAGTGGCTAGTCGACATGGGTGCTGAACTCCTTTCTGGATATCATGCATCGCATCTTCCGCAACTCTCTGTTCCCTCGCATTGGAGACAAGGACAAGGTTCATGCCTATCTGGTGGATATGATTCTCCTATGCGAGGAGGCACGTGTGTCTCAGACTCAGCCACTTGATGTCTCACACATCATGTGGTGTGAGCTTCAGTTTGCGGTATTCACCCGCAAGGTACTTATCTATGGACCATACCTATTTCTGTTGATCTCCACAACTTGGGAGAAGCTGTACCCTGCTGATGAGTTCCTTGCTCCAAACTGGATTCGGCATGAGCCCATCAGTCTCCGTGTCAAGCCCAACTGGGCCAACACTACTACTCGTGCTGAGGCGTCTGCTGCTAGGAGGGCTATTGATGAGGAGGAGGCTGGAGCAGAGGATGTTGCTGAGGACAGTGCTGCTAGGTCTTCCCATCCTTCCTTTGAGCCCTCGTGGGCCAAGAAGTTGAAGGACAAGATGAAGACTCTTTTCTACATCCAAGCAAAGGGGCAGTAGAGGACTCACGTGGCATCCAAGGAGAGTCACCGCCGCGACAAGAAGATTGTGAGGATCTTTGGAGAGGACGTCTCTGGCGGTTCTGAGGAGGTCATCACGCCAGAGGCTGCATGGACGGCGAAGCAAGGCTACAAGTGGACTGATTCTGAGGAGGACATCGAGGAGACCGTCCCCGCCGCCGAGTCTGACGAGGAGCACGAGGAGAGTTGGGATGATTTCTCTGCCTGAGCCACCCCTTGTGTGTAGGTGTCCTCTCTGTATTTTTGGCGTCTCGATGCCAAAGGGGGAGAGAGAGTAGGGATTTGTGTGCCTGCGAGTCATGTGTCGTGTTTGGTGTGTTTGTTTTCTCGTTTGGACCTCGTTTGCTTTGGTTTGGTTTGCGCCTTTGAGACTTATCCTTCATATGGTGTAAGACACATGCACTCTATCCTATCTTAGTGAGCTTATGATTGTGCTACTCACGTGATGCTCGTATTTGCTATCTTGTCTAGTGTTAGCCTTACTATTGCAAGATATGCCTTGTCTCTAAAATATAGGGGGAGTTTTGATCCTAGTATGTGTCCCGTGCAGTCCAAAGCACCCATCTAGTTTGCACACATCTAGGGAGAGCCCGTCTATATTCTAGAGAGGAGGGGTTTGCATTTGCTCAATATTATTTCCCTTTGTGCAAATCCCGCATTGTCATCAATCCACCAAAAAGGCGGAGATTGTAAGGGCATATTTATCCCTAAGGTGTTTTGGTGATTGATGACAATGCTTTTGCGGACTAATCATGTGCCCTGAGTTTCCCAGATGTTTCATCGCTAGGCACAAGAAGGTTTGGTGCCCCTCGAAGACTATTGAAGATGGCGTTTTTCTACGTTTCTTTTTGGTGGATTTGAGTCGTAGGAAAGCCGTACTATTAACAGGGGGTCCGCGTCGAAAAGGTTAGGGTGGAATCATCACGGACACGTTTTCTTCCTTGTCTCCTCCTTTCCCATTTGCACTGGAGCATCCTCCGTTTTCCTCTTTGTTTTGTCCTGGTTGCTGATGATGGGCTTGCGGTAGTACTGCTCCCTAGAGCGGTAGTACCGCAGACACCTGCGGTAGTACCATACTTCGGCGCGGTAGTAACGCAGGAGCCCACGGTAGTACCGCTCCCCTGGAGCCGTAGTACCGTGGCCCCTAGTCCAAGTGCCACTTCATCGCGGTAGTAGGGGCGGATGTATTTTTTTACATCCGCGCCTCCGCGGTAGTACCGCACCCAGTGCGCGGTAGTACCGCGCGCAGCCTGGCTCGGCTGCCAGGTGGTAGTACCGCTCCTCAGCGGTAGTACTGTGTCGGATTTTTGCATCGTCTGTTTTCCAGCGGAAGTAGGCAGGGATGTATTTTTATTCATCCGCGCTCTTCCCATGCTAGGAGTTTCCTGCCTTGCGGTAGTACCGCAAGGGGGAGCGGTAGTACCGCGCCTGCGGCAGTACCGCCCTCAGCCCTTGTGCTACAGGTCTGCCCTAGCTCCTGCTGCTGCGGTAGTACCGCAGTCCCTCACGGTAGTGCCGCATGGCCTTGCAGTAGTACCGTTGGTCAGGGGCGGTAGTACCGCATGGCCTTACGGTAGTACCGCTGGTCAGGGGCGGTAGTACCGCATGTCGTGGGCTGGTTAGGTGGATAACGGTTGGATTTTGTCCACATCTATATAAGGGGTGTCTTCTTCCTCTAGTTTACTACCTCTTCCAACCCTAAGCTCCATTGTTGCTCCAAGCTCCATTTTCGCCTGATCTCACTCCCTAGCCAATCAAACTTGTTGATTTGCTCGGGAGTGGTTGAGAAGGCCCCGATCTACACTTCCACCAAGAGAAATTTGATTCCCCCCCACTAATCCCTTGCGGATCTTGTTACTCTTGGGTGTTTGAGCACCCTAGACGGTTGAGGTCACCGCAGAGCCATAGTCCATTGTGGTGAAGCTTCGTGGTGTCGTTGGGAGCCTCAATTAAGTTGTGGAGATTGCCCCAACCTTGTTTGTAAAGGTTCGGTCGCCACCTCCAAGGGCACCAATAGTGGAATCACAGCATCTCCCATTGTGTGAGGGCGTGAGGAGAATACGGTGGCCCTAGTGGCTTCTTGGGGAGCATTGTGCCTCCACACCGCTCCAACAGAGACGTACTTCCCTTCAAAGGGAAGGAACTTCGGTAACACATCCTCGTCTCCACCGGCTCCACTCTTGGTTATCTTGTGTCTTTACTTGTGTAAGCTTATTTGCAATATATCTCTTGCTTGCTTGTGTACTTATCATTGTTGCATCATATAGGTTGCTCACTTAGTTGCACATATAGACAACCTACTTTGATGCAAAGTTTAAATTGTTAAAGAAAAGCTAAAAATTGTTAGTTGCCTATTCACCCCCCCCCTCTAGTCAACTATATCGATCCTTTCACCAGGGTCTCCTCAGATGAATCCAGGGGAAAACAGTCCATTTTTTTGCTAATTGCTCCTCTCCTTGGTATACGGGCTGGACCTTAGACGCAAAGAAAAAAGGACCGGAGGGAGTACTAGTAAAGGACTTCCTGGATGCAAATTAGGCGGTTGTCTCGGCTTGCAAGAGGCACTTGTGAACGACTTACCGTGGTCTCCCTCAATGGTGTTCTACATCGAACACACTTCGCCAAACCACCAAAAAAAGATATCGTCGACGTCACCGCAATGGGTCGCACCGCACCTGCACACTGTGGTCGCACCGCACCTGCACGCCGCAAACCCATCCAAGGGAACACACCCTCGCTGACATGTGCCGTCGCATGTGAACAAACCAAACTCAGCCATCCTATCGCTGACACATAATTTTCGTTCATAGAGTACGTTTATCCAACCGCATGTTGGGGAGTATCCATACGGCCCGTGCGGTGGTCTGTTGGGGAAGAAGAAGAGGTGAGGAAGAAGGAAACAAGGGTTAGGAGACGTAGGATATTCATCCAACCGCCTGAACTGGTAGACTGACCCAAGTCAGGCGACTTGCATAACGAATATATGTTTTTACATAGCAAAAGATCCATAAAAACAACAACCTAAAGAAAACTATCACTGCTCGCAGAAAGAGATGGCCTCGTCGTCTTTGGATGCCGGCGCGAACCAGCCGTCGCTGCCGACGTGTGTCTCCGCACCGTGTTTGTCCTCGGCCTCCAGCTACTCATTCAAGCGGAGCGTGTGGGTGCTCTGCACGGACGAGAGCACAGCCCGGTTCAAGTCGAGGACGTCCGGTTCCGCCTGCAGGAGGGCCTCGATGGCAGCGGCATCCACGCGCTTCGCGTCGAGTCGAGCCTCCGCCGCCCGGTTCAAGTTAAAACGTCCGGTTCCGCCTGCAGGAGGGCGTCGATGAGAGCGGCATGCGCGCGCTCTGCGTAAAGTCAAGCCTCTGCCGCCCGGTTCAAGTCCAGGACGTCCGGTTCCGCCTGCAAGAGGGCCTCGATGGCAGCGGCATCTGCGCGGTCCGCCTCAAGTTGAGCCGTCGCTGCCCGGTTCACATCCATGACATCTGGTTCCGCCTACAGGAGAGCCTCGATGGCAGCGGCATGCGCGTGCTCCGCGTCGAGTTGAGCCTCTGCCTCCCGGTCCTCCTTTAGTATCGCCATGTTGAACCGCTGGTCCGCCTGCACCATGAGGGACTCGGACGCCGTCACGAAATCGACGTCCATCGTCTCATACCCATCGAGGGCCATCTGTGCCGCGACTTCCGCCATGAACATTGGATCGGCTTCCTCCTCCTCCTTGTAGCTTGGCTCCGGAGAACTCGGGGATTGGCCCGCCGCAAAGCGAGCTTGGGAACGGAGGTCTGTGGCGCCGACAGCCGCCGCTATTTCTGCGCGGCTCACCGACGTCAGCATCCTGTAGTAAGTGATCTTGCGGCGCACCATGGCTTTCCGGCGAACTAGGGGACGCTTGATGTGGGCTAGGGGATCGGGAGGTGGGGGAATGGGCTGGAGATTTGGTGTGGTTTTAGGGCAGTGGCTGGCATAGGCCGAGTAACGAAGGTTCTGGTGTGAATAGTGGTTCCGGTGACGACCAGTCAATCGGTTTTGACAGTACATCGCTCTTGTCGCGTTCGCGTTGCAGCCCGGCACGCTGGACCCTCCACATCGCTCACCGAATGGAACGCGCTTCGTCTTGCGTTTTCGCTCGCTTGTGGGACCGCAGTTGAGAGAAAACAGAAGTCCCTCCCCCTCCCCTGCCCGCATCATTTATTATACCACCACTCCCTCCGTTTTGTGAGGAGTAAATAAAAACAGAGGGAGTATACTACGGATGAGGATCCCCTGACGTGGCCAAACCCATTGAGTAACTGACATGCGGGGCCTAGCAAGCATGGGGTCCGCCAGTAAGTGACCGAAAGGGAGGGTAAGGCAGGGATACCTACGTCAGAGGATCCACTTCCACTATACTACTTTGACCAAATGTTAGAGTAATAATATATGACATGCAACTTACACAAAGCATACAGGGTCTAATGCGTTTTTCGAGGCTAACTTTGACCAAATGTTAGAGTAATAATATATGACATGCAACTTACACAAAGCATACAGTCAAATTCGTATGTGAAAGGAGTTTCCAATGGTATAATTTTCACATTATACATCTCATGTACTATTAATCTTGTCAATAGTCAAATTAGAAACCATCTCGAGTACAAATCTAGGAGTACATACGAATCTAACAATATTGATTGGGTGTTGTTGAATGTTGATACCTTTTTGATCAAAGTAGAGATACTTTGACTACACATAAAACTTATATGTAAACTAGAAAGGATAGGAGGGAGTATATTGTACGTTCTAAAACAAACGAACATTGAATACCCTTTATATATGATTTGCGGATGCTATGATCACCGGTTCAAAATTTTGAATCCGCATTAGGTATCATGTGCCCCCACTCGTTCCCTCTCGATTTCATCTCGGGGTCCAGAGATCTATTGAAAGAGGACTAGGGTGGGTACATGCGAATGATACTCGGCAGAATGTTCAAATGAGGCATGCGGGAGGATGGACTCGACTGGAGGGCGACATGATCGATGGAGAAGAGGGTTGGAGAGGAATGAGAAATAAGCAAGCGCCACATGATTATACTTGAACGGCTCAAATAAACAATAAGTTGTCTCGCTTGGCCTACATAGTGAAAGGCATAATGCGCAACGCGGAGCACTGACGCTCGAATATGGCTGGGAAAACAGGGAAACCGACATGTGGGGCACACCCGTCGGGATGACGTAGCACATACTAGTCCAATGGAGGAGCTGGCCCACGACCTCCTCGCCACCGACAACCGTTCATGTGGGTCCTTGGGGCCAACAATGAGGCGTAGCTCCAGCACCGCCTCTGGACACGGCGACCGCGGTGAGCAACACGCTCATATCGTAGCTAGACACGGTCGGTTTAGTGTGCCGAGGGTGGCATTAGTGCTGTGTCACGACCAATGGTATGTTTGGTTTGTGCCCAAGGTTGCCCCATCAAAGCATTGGGTAGCCAAAATTTTGGTTGAGGTATTGGTTGCCCATGATTTGGCCAACATTGGCAAGAAAAATGAACTAGAGTTTGCTAGAGTTCATTGGCATGCCAAAGAAATGGCAACCATCCAAACAAATACCAATCTTTGGGTCATGACCAAAATTTTGGTTGAGGTATTGGTTGCCCATGATTTGGCCGACATTGGCAAGAAAAATGAACTAGAGTTGGCTAGAGTTCATTGGCATGCCAAAAAATTGCAACCATCCAAACAAAGACCAATCTTTGCATCATGACCAAAATTTTGGTAAGGTGCACTTTGGCCACAATCCAAACACACCCCAACACCCGGCTCATCGAGGATGCACGGGGCGCCGCGACGTGTCCGCGGAGTGGTGTAGCGCGGCTAACTGCATCCTCTGGACCTGAGACCATGCCGGGTCATCTTGCTTTTCCAATGACATGCGGGGATCGCATGTGAGCAAAGGGCATCTCCAACATTGCCATGACCACAACTGACTACCCTGGCACACCAAAACCCTCATCCCTTGCGCCGTCGCATGGTGCGTTCCCAGCCGGCGCCAGCTGCCCGCATTCATGCCGTTCATTCGTATGTCGTTGTTAAGAGGCTCGGTGCCCGAGGAACCAACTCCGGCGACTTAATGACGCACCCAGACGCTTGGCCTCACCGGAATGCACTACTTAAAGCGGCAACGCCCAGCTAACCTCCACACCATAGCGCATCGTCCTCCTACCTGGCAACACATCCGCCATGACCGCAAGTGCGAACGCTCTGCGGGAGAGCTTGTCTTTGGAGATGAAGCTCGAGGTCTCCGCCCTCGCTCAAGTCGCCTCTCGCGATGCTATAGCGGCGTAGCCGGACGCGGACGCGACCGCACAAGCGGTGGCCACTGTCGGTGTCAAAACCGGCGGATCTCGGGTAGGGGGTCCCGAACTGTGCATCTAGGCAGATGGTAAAAGGAGGCAGGGGACACGATGTTTACCCAGGTTCGGGCCCTCTTGATGGAGGTAATACCCTACATCCTGCTTGATTGTTCTTGATAATATGAGTAGTACAAGAATTGATCTACCACGAGATCGAAGAGGCTAAACCCTAGAAGCTAGCCTATGGTATTGTTGTTGTTGTTGTTGGTCCTGCGGACTAAACCCTCCGGTTTATATAGACACCGGAGGGGGCTAGGGTTACACGGAGTCGGTTACAAGGTAGGAGATCTACATATCTGTATTGCCAAGCTTGCCTTCCACGCCAAGGAGAGTCCCATCCGGACACGGGACGAAGTCTTAAATCTTGTATCTTCATAGTCCAATAGTCCGGCCAAAGGATATAGTCCGGCTGTCCGGATACTCCCTAATCCAGGACTTCCACAGTAGCCCTGAACCAGGCTTCAATGACGATGAGTCCGGCGCGCAGATTGTCTTCGGCATTGCAAGGCGGGTTCCTCCTCCGAATACTTCATAGAAGATTTTGAACACGAGGATCGTGTCCGGCTCTGCAAAACAAGTTCCACATACAACCATAGATAGAATAATATTTTCATAAATCTAATCTGCCGACGCATTCCGCGGTGTGACATCACACCACAGCCAAGTCACCATTCGAATCGTCTTTCACAACCAACCTCAGCGTGTTTCGCGAGGTGGTTTCCTTTGCATGTCTTGTCGAAGCAGAGATTGTGTCCCCTTATTACGGGATTCCAATCAATACGGACGTGGGTAACCCAACCACGCCATCAATTACGGTGCTTGGGGAATAAGCGAGTTTTACCAGGCTGGTGGGGGCGCATAGTTTCGTCCTCCCTTATAAAGGGATAAGGGTTCACCTTTTTCTACCCACGCCTTCTTCCTCCTTGCTCATCCATTCTCGCGCACTCGAGCTCCAGCGCCCAAGTCCATATCCTTCTCCTCAACCCTCTCCAAACATGTTCGGAGCAGGAGGCAAGTGGACGGTCTCCTCCGTTACGGAGGGAAACATCAAAAATCTGCGGGGCCGGATACTTAGCCGCGGATATTGCGCACTGGCTGCCAACTGCGGGGCAGATCGTCCCTACCCCAGAACCTTGCAAAAGGGTGGTTTTCCTCACCCACTTCGTCCGCGGACTAGGGTTTCCCCTCCATCCATTCGTCCGCAGCCTTATGTTCTATTATGGGTTGGACTTCCATGATCTAGCTCCAAATTTCATCCTCAACATCTCGGCGTTCATCATCGTGTGCGAGGCTTTCCTCCGCGTCCGGCCCCACTTTGGCCTGTGGCTGAAGACCTTCAATGTCAAACCGAAGGTAGTAGGCGGCCAACAAGCGGAATGCGGCAGAGCCATGGTGGGCAAAATGCCCAGCATTACATGGCTCAAGGGCTCCGACGTGGAGACCATAAAGGGGTGGCAATCGGGGTGGTTCTACATCACCGAGCCGCGCGACACCAACTGGGTGGCGGCCCCCGAGTTTTGATCCGGAATCCCCACGCGGCTCACTTCCTGGAAGGAGAAGGGCCTGTCCTGGGGCTCATCGATGGAGCTGGACGGACTCCAGAAGTGTATCCGGAACATGATGGGCAAGAAACTCAAGCTTGTCAACATAGTGCAGGTCATGCTCTTTCGCCGGATCCTCCTGTGTCAATGACGGGCTTTCAACTTATGGGAGTTCGACCCAGCCCAGCACCAGACTCTACGTGAGCTCTTCGACACGACGCATAAGGACGTCTGGAAGGTGCTGTTCAAGGGCGCCGAGGTCCCCCCTCCCCTTACCAAGGACCGCGGGCTAAGCGCGACGTGCCCTGTGAATCCGGTATGTTCTGTACACCTCGTAGGGTATTTCTTTTCCATAGTTTAACCATGTGCGGGGTCTGAGCTCCCATGCCTTTGATAGGACTGGGTGGAGACATTGGAGCAGATAGACTGTACGGCCCCTTTGCCCGAAGACCCTGTAGACGCTCTCCTGACGGAGATGCGGACTCCGGCTCCTTATGAGGTGCCGGAGAAGAAGATCAAGAAGAAGGCCACGGGAACCCGAAAGAGTTCCCGGCACCAGGTGGTATCGGACTCATCGTCCGATAACTCTGACACGCACTCCTCCCGTGAAAACGAGGAGGAGGAAGATGACGGTTCTCCCCCTCTAGCCAGGGGAGACAGGAAAAGGAAGGCCGCCCCAACCGGGGAGGCCGAAGGGTCCAAGAAGGGAAGGACTCTCCTTCCGGACTGTTCCACCACCGCCGCCAACAGCGAAGGCGAGTGGTTACTCAGGGCCAAGCCCCTAGCGAAGTCGTAAGTATTCGGATACCAGAGTAACTCATAGCATACTTTTATTGCATTGCTTCTCCTAACGTCGAATATGATCATGCAGTCCGCCCTGAGCCCGCATCGACGTATCCTCGTCGGATGGTTCCTTGGACTCGTCGGATATGAATAGCGAGTCACTTCCAACCGCCTCCTCTCCTCGCCCTACGGACAATGTCGAGGTATTGTCTCAAGGGGCACCGAACCGAGGGGAGGTAGTCCTGGAGGCGCCTCAAGGCGACCTTCCGGACTCCAGGTGCAAAGGGAGCAAGACTCCCAAGGGTTCCAAGTTCGGTCCTCAGCCGAACACGGTGGTTCCGGACTCCGGCAGGCGGCCCCCTGCCAAGAGGGGCAAGCCGCCCGTGCCGGTGACCTCTGTCTATCCAGAGGCACCGGACAACCTGCTGGGAGCGCTTCGCGGCGCTTCCATTGACGAAGAGCACCACACTATTATGAGTGTGGTGATCAAGAAGGTTCAGTCCGCCAAGAGTGGACTGACTGAAGTCTGTGCCAGCCTTCTAACAGGCTTTGAGGTAAGTATTTAAAATATAGGAAAATATTACCGCATAGACAGTAGCCCCTGATGCTCTGTTTGGTGTTCACAAAGAAAAGCCAAATAGAGGGTCAAATAATATCTGCAGGAGTCTTATACACGTATGTCTATATGCGTATGCAGGCTTCGCTGCTGACCTCTGCCACACTGACTGCGGAGGTCGCCGCACTGAAGCAGAACCTCGAGCGGTCCGAGAAAGAACTCGGCCTTGCCAAGAGGCAGCTTGAGGAGAACAAAGGTAAGTAATACCTTGTCAATATATATATATAAGATGTGGTTGCAAAATGATAGGATCATCATGGATGTGCCAGGGGCCAGGACCGAAGTGGCGACCCTGAAGCGAGCATTGTCCGAGGCTGAAAACAAAGCGGCCGAGGAGTGCACCGAGCGGGAGAAACAAGAGGCACGGGTGGGCAAGGTGCAGCAAGAGCTCAAGGCTCTCGTGAAGAAGCACGAGACTTTGGAGCTTGACTCGAAGACGCGAGAGTCCGAGCTTGCCGTGGCCCTCGAGAGCACAAAGCATGCCAAGGCTGAAGCCTAAAAGGCCCTCCAGGAAATTGAGGCGATGAGGAAGATAGCGGCGGGTAAGGCATTCATTATGCAAAGCAAGCATGTGAAAGTAAATTACTTGTTACTTACCCGAGTCCGGAGCTCTCCAGGAGCATTCGCAGATTTGCCCCGCAGCGTGTCAGATGCCGCAAAGTACTACCAGGCCGAGGAGGGAAGCTCGACGGAGAAGTTGTTCTGGTCTCAGTATACTGGGACCGAACACCCGATGCCTGTGAGCGACCAGCTGAAGCAACTGGTCGAGCTGCACAAGGCGGCCGAATAGGCCATGAGGGGCCTTACAGTCCGGATGTGGCCTGGCGAGTCCCTTCCCAACAGCTACTTCGGCCTGGTGAGGCGGCTTGTGGATGCCTGCCCACGGCTGGAAGTCATAAAGCGGTCTTTCTGCATCGAAGGTGCATGTCGGGCTTTTGCCCGTGCGAAGGTGCACTGGACCAAGATGGACGCCGAGAAGCTGGTGAAGGAGGGGCCGCCGCAGGGCAAGGAGCATCGCCACCCTAAAATGTATTATGATGGTGTCCTGAAGGGTGCCCGTCTCGTGGTAGACGAGTGTGCGAAGGATGTAATTTTTGAATGAACTTTCTCGTGTGATCCTGTATTATGAAAACTTGTTCATGTGCGCTATGCAACGCTTGTTTGAATTTAAAATATTACCTTCTATGCAGCTGTTTATCAAATCTAAGAGATGGCCAGTTGTCGGCTTCTGCCCCCATGCCACGAGTGCTGGGGTGTTCGAGATGAATCTGAGCACTCTTTTTCCCATTGTTGGGTCCTTCGAGGGAGGTGCTCAGCGCAACGAACAAGGCAATCAGACTATAATGCTTTATCACTCTCACTTAGCCATAGAAGTCTACAATTTTAAATTTTGGCGAAGCCCCTAGTATTTGGAAGGCCGAATTCGGGGCGCTATACATGCCTAAGCCGGACAAAGCCGACTCCTCGCCCTAAGCGGCATAAGTCTTTAGGACCTCGAGACCTCTTGAACAGCGAACAGCTCTTGCCTTATCATGACAGTCAGTTTTAGCTTTCTCTACTGAGGTGCTTGCCCAGATGAACCGGGGTACAATCGCAGTAGTTCTCCCAGTGCTACCTTAGCCGATATAGCGGAACGTAAGGTACCAAAACATGGGAGCCGGGCAAACCCAACTATTAACCCAAGACATGATTCGGTGCTGATGTATATAATGCTATAATTAAGTTCGGGATGCTGCACTGTCGAAAGTGTTCGGACTTCTCACGCCGTATTATGGGGTACGCTTAAGCCCCTGGCGTATTGGACATACCAGAGTGTACGCGTGCTGAATGTCATGAATGAACATATATATAAAAAGAATAGAGAATGCGGTACTAGTCCAGTGCTATGCATTGTTTATTCAAAAAGGTGCGTCGAAGCAGAATGATACAAGTAGTGCGATAAGCAAAAAGTAGGACTATTTGACATGTCCCCTCCAAGGGCAAGCTGAGGAATGGTATTTAAAGCAGGTATTTCACTCGTTACCAGAGACCACCTGGGAATTCCATGGTGCGACGTAGCTTTCTGCCTCCTTGGTTGTTGTATCGTGTGTCCGGCAATTGTACTGCCAGACGGGGTTTCCAGAGAGTAAAGTCCTGAAAGAGAGAAAAAATAACAAAGCGGGAAGCCCCTAGTGCGGTTGAGCCGCGTTTTGGGGCGTGCCGTAGTCGTGCCCCCCCACCTATGCCCATGGTATTTTCAATGCGTAATTATGTACACGTGGCACGGATTTCGCCGTTTGGCTGGAACTGGGGTGGGGGCCGCATTGCTATGCGAGCTCGGAACATGTCAGGCGGTCTTGCTGCAGATTACTCCGGGCGCGCTTGATGGTGTCCGGGTGTTTAATCACCGAACTGGTGGACTGCCTGAAGAGGTTGCTTTGTGCTTCTGCTGCGAGGGCCGCAATGTGCTCCTCTGTGCGAAGAGAGCGCTATGTGCTTCCATTGACTATGATGACCCCCTGAGGTCCTGGCATCTTGAGCTTGAGGTATGCATAATGCGGTACCACATTGAATCTCGCAAATGCGGTTCGCACGAGCAGTGCATGATAGCCACTACGGAACGGGACTAAATCAAAGATTAAATCCTCGCTTCGGAAGTTATCCGGGGATCCAAAGATCACTTCCAGTGTGACTGAGCCTGTGCAATGGGCCTCTACACCTGGTATGATGCCTTTGAAGGTCGTTTTTGTGGGTTTGATCCTTGAGGTGTCTATACCCATTGTGCACACTGTGTCCTGATAAAGCAGGTTCAGGCTGCTGCCGCCGTCCATAAGGACTCGAGTGAGGTGAAATCCGTCGATGATTGGGTCTAGGACCAGTGCGGCAAATTCTCCATGACGGATACTAGTGGGGTGGTCCATGCGATCAAAGGTGATCGGACAGGAGAACCATGGGTTGAACTTTGGGGCGACTGGCTCCAACGCATATACGTCCCTTAGCGCACACTTCCGCTCCCTCTTGGGGATGTGGGTTGCGTATATCATATTCACCGTCCGCACTTCTGGGGGGAACCTCTTCTGTCCTCCGGTGTTCGGCGGCCGGGGCTCCTCCTCGTCATCGCTATGTAACCCCTTATCTTTGTTTTCGACATTTAACTTGCCGGCCTGCTTGAACACCCAACATTCCCTGTTGGTGTGGTTGGCTGGCTTGTCGGGGGTGCCGTGTATTTAGCACGAGCGATCGAGTATACGGTCCAAACTGGATGGGCCCGGAGTGCTTCTTTTGAATGGCTTTTTCTGCTGACCGGGTTTAGAGCCTCTGAATCCGGCTTTGAGTGCCGTATCCTCGGTATTGTCGATGTTGATAAGGCGCTTGTGTTTGTTGCGACATTGAAGGAAATATGCCCTAGAGGCAATAATAAAGTTATTATTTATTTCCATATTTCATGATAAATGGTTATTATTTATGCTAGAATTGTATTAACCGGAAACATAATACATGTGTGAATACATAGACAAACAGAGTGTCACTAGTATGCCTCTACTTGACTAGCTCGTTGAATCAAAGATGGTTAAGTTTCCTAGCCATAGACATGAGTTGTCATTTGATTAACGTGGTCACATCATTAGAGAATGATGTGATTGACTTGACCCATTCCGTTAGCATAGCACTTGATTGTTTAGTTTGTTGCTATTGCTTTCTTCATGAATTATACATGTTCCAATGACTATGAGATTATGCAACTCCCATTTACCAGAGGAAAACTTTGTGTGCTACCAAACGTCACAATGTAACTGGGTGATTATAAAGGTGCTCTACAGGTGTCTCCGAAGGTACTTGTTGGGTTGGCATATTTCAAGATTAGGATTTGTCACTCCGATTGTCGGAGAGGTATCTCTGGGCCCACTCGGTAATGCACATCACTATAAGCCTTGCAAGCATTGCAACTAATGAGTTAGTTGCGGGATCATGTGTTACGGAACGAGTAAAGAGACTTGCCGGTAACAAGATTGAACTAGGTATTGAGATACCGACGATTGAATCTCGGGCAAGTAACATACCGATGACAAAGGGAACAACGTATGTAGTTATGCGGTCTGACCGATAAAGATCTCCGTTGAATATGTGGGAGCCAATATGAGCATCCAGGTTCCACTATTGGTTATTGACCGGAGACGTGTCTCGATCATGTCTACATAGTTCTCGAACCCGTAGGGTCCGCACGCTTAAAAGATCAATGACGGTTATATTATGAGTTTATGTGTTTTGTTGTACCGAAGGAGTTCAAAGTCCCTGATGAGATTGGGGACAAGACGACGAGTCTCGAAATGGTCGAGATGTAAAGATCGATATAGTGGATGACTATATTCGGACATCGGAAAGGTTCCGAGTGATTCGGGTATTTTCGTGAGTACCGGGGAGTTACGGGAATTCGTATTGGACCTTAATGGGCCATACGGGAAAGGAGAGAAAGGCCTCAAAGGGTGGCCGCACCCCTCCCCATGGGCTCTTCCGAATTGGACTAGGGAGGGGGCGCCCCCTTCCTTCCTTCTCCTTTTCCCTTCCCTTTCCTTCCCTCCTACTCCTACTACTTGGAAGGGCTCCTAGTTCTACTAGGAAAGGGGGAATCCTACTCCCGGTGGGAGTAGAACTCCCCTAGGGCGCGCCATAGAGAGGCCGACCCTCCCCCTCCTCCACTCCTTTATATACGGGGGCAGGGGGCACCCCAAAGACACAACAATTGATCGTTTGATCTTTTAGCCGTGTGCGGTGCCCCCCTCCACCATAGTCCACCTCGATATTACTGTAGCGGTGCTTAGTCGAAGCCCTGCGTCGGTAGAACATCAACATCGTCACCATGCCGTCGTGCTGACGAAACTCTCCCTCAACACTCAGCTGGATCGGAGTTCGAGGGACGTCATCGGGCTGAACGTGTGCTGAACACGGAGGTGCCGTACGTTCGGTACTTGATCGGTCGGATCGTGAAGACGTACGACTACATCAACCGCGTTGTGCTAATGCTTCCGCTTTCGGTCTACGAGGGTATGTGGACAACACTCTCCCCTCTCATTGCTATGCATCACCATGATCTTGCGTGTGCGTAGGAATTTTTTTTGAAATTACTACGTTCCCCAACAGTGGCATCTGAGCCAGGTTTTATGCGTTGATGTAATATGCACGAGTAGAACACAAGTGAGTTGTGGACAATATAAGTCATACTGCTTACCAGCATGTCTGAAAGCACAAGTGCTCCCTAGGTGGTTTTGATAATTGATGACAACATATCTCTTGTTGGACTAACATTTCTATCTAGCATGTTTTAGATAGGTTCAACAATGGAGTGGCATGGACTAAAGGTTGTGGGAACTCCTTAGATGCTAAGGACAAAGGATTGGCTCAAGCTCAAAAGCTCAAGACTCTTCATTTTATATTTTAGTGATCCAAGATCACATTGAGTCTTTAGGAAAAGCCAATACTATTAAGGAGGGATGAGGTGTTGCTTAATGAGCCTCTTGCTTCATGTGCTTAATGATATGCTCCAAAATCCTCAACTACTTTCCCATATCCACATATGACCTAAACCCTAAGCCAAACTCGGTCCTACCGATTCTTCCTATCCGGCGCCACCGAGTTTCACTTGTCATTAGCCACTGCCAAACCCTAGCAATTCGGTTCTACCGATAAGGATCTCGGTCTCACCGAGATGGGCTTGCAAACTCTCTGTTACCCATTGCAATATTCTCGGTCCCACCGAGATATGCAATCGGTCCCACCGAGATTGCAATGTAAACTCAGTGTTTCCTCTTTGTAACTTTTCCGTCTCACCGAGTTCCACTCGGTCCCACCGAAAGAGCAAATCGGTCCCACCGAGTTTGCCTGACAAACTCTCTGGTTAGCCAATTACCAAATTCGGTCTCACCGAGTTTGTGTAATCGGTCTCACCGAGATTACGTTATGCCCAAACCCTAACCGAATCGGTCGTACCGAGTTGCATGTCAGTCCCACCGAAATTCCTAACGGTCACTAGGTTTACATTTTCGGTCAGACCGAGTTTTCTGATTCGGTCCCACCGAGATTGGTAAATTGTGTGTAACGGTTGGATTTTGTGTGGAGGCTATATATACCCCTCCACCTCCTGCTCATTCGAAGAGAGAGCCATCAGAACACACACACCATTCCTACTCATATGTTCTGAGAGAAAACCACCTACTCATGTGTTGAGACCAAGACATTCCATTCCTACCATATGAATCTTGATCTCTAGCCTTCCCAAGTTGCTTTCCACTCAAATCTTCTTTCCACCAAATCCAAATCCTATGAGAGAGAGTTGAGTGTTGGGGAGACTATCATTTGAAGCACAAGAGCAAGGAGTTCATTACCTACACACCATTTGTTACTTCTTGGAGAGTGGTGTCTCCTAGATTGGCTAGGTGTCACTTGGGAGCCTCCGACAAGATTGTGGAGTTGAACCAAGGAGTTTGTAAGGGCAAGGAGATCGCCTACTTCGTGAAGATCTACCGCTAGTGAGGCAAGTCCTTCGTGGGCGATGGCCATGGTGGGATAGACAAGGTTGCTTCTTCGTGGACCCTTTGTGGGTGGTTGCTTCTTCGTGGACCCTTCGTGGGTGGAGCCCTGTGTGGACTCGCGCAACCGTTACCCTTGGGTGGAGCCCTGTGTGGACTCGCGCAACCGTTACCCTTCGTGGGTTGAAGTCTCCATCAACGGGGATGTAGGATAGCACCACCTATCCGAACCACGGGAAAAACATCCGTGTCTCCAATTGCGTTTGATCTCTCGAAACCCTTCCCTTTACATTCTTGCAAGTTGCATGCTTTACATTCCTTTGCTCATATACTCTTTGCATGCTTGCTTGATATGTATTGTGTGTGTTGAAATTGTGCCTAAACTCCACTTAAACCGAAAAGGTTTAAAAATTGCAACTTTAGCACAAAGTGTCTAATCACCCCCCCTCTAGACACATCTACTTCTAGATCCTACAAGTGGTATAAGAGCTTTGGTCTCCATTGCCTTGGTTTAATCACCATTGGAGGAAGATGGATGTGTCTACTCTAGGGAGTCTTAGACATAGAGTCCCTATTCTTGATGGAAAGTATTTTCATGAGTGGAAAAATGAGATGCTTGTAATCTTCAATCAATATCATTTGAGCAAGTATATTGCTAGCCCTTGTGCACCCCATATTGATCCCTTGCATCCTACCCTAGATGAAGATATTGACATGATTCGCAATCTTAGAACTATTGAGCTTATCATTAGAGGATTGCCCAAAAATATGATTGCTAGTTTGCCTACTCAAAATTGCGCCTATACTATATGGAAATTTCTTGAGGAAAGGTTTCCCAATCATTCCTTGAAAACTTTGGATGAAATTCTCCATAAATCTATTGCCTTGGGTAAGATGAACTCTAGTGATCCTAGTTTTGGTAAATGTCTTCTTGAACTTGCCAATCTTAAGCATGCTAAAGGAGATGTTGGAATCATTAATGATATCATATTCAAAGCTATGAGAATTCATAAAAGTAACCACTTTGATCATTTATCTAATGAATTGCCCTCTCTAGGAAATGATGAGTCACAAGATCATGATGAACATGAATATTATGATGATGATGATAGTGACTTCGATCTCGATGATGCAATGAGACATTTTGGTCTTATGGCAAATCTTCGGGGATATGAATCAGGAGGAAAGGAATGGGTTCTTGATAGTGGATGTACTGATCATATGACCGGAGATGAAGAGATGTTTCGTGAGCTTGCTGAAAACAACGGCCCTTGAAAATATGTCACCTTTGGTGATAATTCAAAGGGTAAAGTGGTTGGCCTTGGTAAGGTGGCCATCTCACATGATAGTTCCATTCAAAATGTCATGCTCGTTGAATCTCTTGGCTACAACTTATTTTCAATATCTAGACTTGCTGATTTCGGTTTGAATGTCCTATTTACTGAGGTAGATTGCCAAGTATTTCATCGAGACAATCATAAAATGGTCTTTACGGGTATGCGTAGAGGTGATCTTTATATTGTCGATTTCTCTAAAAAGGCACAACCTAAAACTTCCTTTGTTGCTAAATCCTCAAAAGGTTGGTTGTGGCATAGACGACTAGGTCACGTTGGCATGAGAAACCTTGATAAGCTTATTAAAGGAAATCATATCCTTGGAGTTAACGATGTCATATTTGGTAAGGATAGCCTTTGCAGTGCTTGTCAAGCAGGTAAACAGGTTGGAGGAAGACATCCCGTGAAGAACATCATGACCACAAGGAGGCCACTCGAGCTACTTCACATGGATCTTTTTGGTCCCAACGCCTACAAGAGTCTCGGTGGAAATTCTTTTGGTCTAGTTATAGTTAATGATTTTTCAAGATTTACGTGGGTGTTCTTTCTTAATGACAAGTCGCAGGTCCAGAAGATCTTCAGAAACTTCACTAGGAAAGCCCAAAATCAGTTTGATGTGAAGATCAAGAAGGTTCGGAGTGACAACGGAACGGAGTTCAAGAAAGCAAATGTGGACACCTTTCTTGACGAAGAAGGGATTTCACACAAGTTCTCGGCCACATCCACACCTCAACAAAATGGAGTTGTTGAGAGGAAGAACCGGACGCTCATCAAAATGGTAAGAACGATGCTTGATGAATACAAGACGCCAAAGCACTTTTGGGCAGAAGCGGTCGAGACAGCTTGTCACGCAACAAATCGCTTATATCTTCACAAGCTACTCGGCAAGACGGCATACGAGCTTCTCACCGGTAACAAACCCCAAGTTGGATACTTTAGAGTATTCGGCTCAAAGTGCTACATTCTTGATAAGCATCGTCGTTCAAAGTTTGCTCCTAAATCTCATGAAGGTTTTCTACTTGGTTATGGATCAAACTCTCACACTTACCGTGTCTACAACAATTTCACCCGAAAGGTTGAAGAGACGGTAGATGTGAAGTTTGATGAATCTAATGGCTCGCAAGTAGAGCAACTGCCAATTGATGTAGGAGACAAAGACCCTTCAGAAGCAATTCGAGACTTGTCCATTGGCAAAATTCGTCTAACGGAGGTGAAGGAGAGTACTTCATCCGTCCAAGTGGAAGCTTCTACTTCACGACAAGGTGAACCAAGAATCGACACGGAAGCATCCACAAGTGGGACACATCAAGATGAAGAAAACGAGGAAATACGTCAAGATGAACATCAACAACCTCCTTCTCCACCACGACAAGAGAACGACGACGTCAACAATGAAGAAGGCCAAGAAGAAGAACAATATGAAGAAGATGTTCAACAAAGACCCAAGCAAAAGCTCTCACGAGTTCAAGCAAGAATTGCCAAAGATCATCCCGCCGAGCAAATCCTCAATGATATACAAACCGGGAGAATCACTCGCTCAAAAACTCGTTTAGCTAACTTTTGTGAAAACTATTCATTCATCTCTAGCATTGAACCAATGAAGGTTGAAGAAGCATTGGAAGATCCGGATTGGATAAACGCTATGCATGAAGAGCTACAAAATTTTGAGAGAAACCAAGTTTGGACATTGGTTAAGAAGCCCGACAACAACCACAACATCATTGGTACCAAATGGGTGTTTCGCAACAAGCAAGATGAAGATGGACAAGTGGTCCACAACAAAGCACGTCTCGTCGCCCAAGGATACACACAAGTCGAAGGTATGGACTATGGTGAGACGTATGCTCCCGTTGCTAGACTTGAGTCCATTCACATCTTACTTGCCTATGCTAATCACCATAATATCACCTTGTACCAAATGGACATTAAAAGTGCTTTTCTAAATGGAGAAATAGAGGAGGAATTTTATGTCAAACAACCTCCCGGCTTTGTCAGTCCTAAGAAACCAAATCATGTTTACAAACTTCACAAAGCTCTTTATGGTCTTAAACAGGCTCCTAGAGCATGGTATAAATGCTTGACCAAGTTCCTTACTACAAGTGGTTTTGAAATTGGTAAAATTGACTCTACTCTTTTTACTAAAAGGGTTAATGGAGAACTATTTGTATGCCAAATTTATGTTGATGACATCATATTTGGTTCAACTAACCCTCTCTTTAGTGAAAAGTTTGGAAAGCTAATGTCAGAGAAGTTTGAGATGTCTATGATGAGTGAACTCAAATTCTTTCTTGGGTTGCAAATCAAGCAAACTAAGGAAGGTACATTTGTCTCTCAAACAAAGTACACCAAGGACTTATTCAAGAAGTTCAATATGCAAGAATGCAAAGGTATGTCTACACCCATGCCTACTACTGGACATAATGATTTAACCAAAGATGGTGAACCAGTTGATCAAAAGGTTTATCGCTCTATGATTGGTTCATTGTTATATCTATGTGCTTCACATCCCGATATTATGCTAAGTGTATGCATGTGTGCACGATATCAAGCTGCTCCTAAAGATTGTCATCTTAAGGCTGTGAAAAGGATAGTGAGATATTTAATCCATACACCAAATTTTGGCATTTGGTATCCTAAGAGGTCTTCTTTTGATCTTGTTGGCTATTCCAACTCGGATTATGCCGGAGACAAGGTTGATAGAAAGTCCACTTCGGGTACTTGTCAATTTCTTGGTAGGTCTCTTGTGCCTTGGTCTTCCAAGAAACAAAACTCGGTACCCTTATCCACCGCCGAAGCTGAATACATTGCCGCTGGTTCATGTTGCGCTCAATTACTTTGGATGACTCAAACTCTTAAAGATTATGGGATTTATGTGAAACATGTTCCACTGCTTTGTGACAATGAAAGTGCTATCAAAATTGGTCATAATCCTATACAACATTCTCGAACTAAGCATATTGAAGTTCGTCATCATTTCATTCGAGATCATGTTGCTAAGGGTGACATCAATCTTAAGCATGTTCGCACCGATAAGCAATTAGCGGATATATTCACTAAACCGCTTGATGAGAAAGTGTTTTGCAGGTTGAGAGGAGAATTGAACATCATTGATTATTCGAACTTGGAGTAGAAACTCCATTGGATACATGCAAGACATGAGCTTATGACTAATCCATGATATATCTCTTATGATAACTATCTTATGTCTTGGATACATTTGTACCTTGCATGTTGTCTAACCCATGTAGGTGCTTGGTTGAATCTAATTCCATGAGATTGCGACTCACTCACATCTTGAACAATCTCTACATCACCAAGACTCTACACAATGGTGGTTGAAGACAAGGAAGCACAAAACCATTCAAACATATCCTTTGACAAATTCTATGTTGAGCTTCATGATTGTCATTTTTGGATACACAAGTGCTCTTCCTTGCAAAGAACTAACCCATGTAGGTGGATGAACTCAAACTCCAAGTGGTGCTCCCAACTCTTGATGAGCTACATCAACCTTGAGCACCCACACAAGTTCAACTACATGAGCAAGAACCACACCACCACCTAAGGTATGTTATTCCATCTTAGAGAAGCTTTACTCCAAGACATGAGTCAAAGCAACTCAACAAGATGTGAATACAACAAAATGTTTAAACGAAAAATGGTAACCCCATTTTGAGCTTAAACGATGAGTATGACCTATGATCAAGTGTCCTCACTTGACTCCTAAGTCAATATACTCTAACATAGGTGACTATGTTACCGCCCAATTCTAGATGAAGTTCTCTTGTTATTGCATCTGTTCCTTGCATATTTGTTTCCTTCTCTCTCACACAAAAAAAAACTTCATCTAGAAACTTTCACTCTTTTTCCTTTTTGCTCTTGTTCTGCATATTTCTGCATCAAATTCCTTGCAAATCCTTCAGCTAATTCTTTGCAAATCTTTGTGAGACTTTACTTGCCTAGTGAGCTGAGGTGACAGGTGTTTTTCTCTGTGTAAACTCGGTTTCACCGACTTGCAAATTTCGGTCCAACCGAATCTTTTCGGTACCACCGAAATATGCCACTCGGTGCCACCGACTTTGCAATCAGAAAAACAGTTTGCCACTTGTTCTACATTTCTTTGGATCCAGCTCCACTCAATGAATCTTGTCCTCCACAAGCATCACAATTTTATCCTCTGCTTTGTGCTGAATCTCAAGGACCAAACCTATTTGGCGGATTCCAGGAAAAACCTTCTTGGAAATTGATGTCAAAGGGGGAGAGAGAGATCACATCAAAGCTTGTAGGAGAGAGAGATCACATCAAGGGAGAGAAACAGTCTCAAGGACCAAACCTACAAGAGAGAAAGTATTAAGGGGGAGAGAGAGACCTCAAGGGGGAGAGAAAGTCTCGAGGATCCCAGATGCTTGATGTTCAAGAGGAGAGATGCCACATGTCTTTTTGGGGGAAAGACATGTTCATATAAACTCATTTGAATTAAGTTCTATTCATATCCTTCAGCTCTGATTTTCTGTTTCCTATCTTCTCCCAATATCCCATGTAAGATTCAGGGGGAGCAAGACACCTAAGGAAAAATAAATCAGCCAAATTCATTGCATATCTTTATTCTTGGGGACATGTTGAATCCAATGTGGTACCTTGTACTCACTCTCTACATGTCATCCCAGTCTTGGTATTCTTGTGGTTTCTTTTGTTTGCTCTGGCTAGTGGACGTACCTGTGTTATCTAACCTTGTTTGTGCAGGTTCATTCCATCCTAAGCCAACTCGAGACCACAAGGCAAGTATATGCATCAAAATCATGAGTATGAGGAGTTCTTGCTTATGTACATACTGTTTGCAAGAAGGACTCATGAGCATGAAGGTATTTTTCTTGATAATCTTTTACTCTGATGCATATGGCCAAGATACATGTAACACATTGCCTACTCTGTCATGTTTATGCTCTCACATGCCTCTATATTTCATATTTACATGAGTGCATACATGTAGGGGGAGCCTATGCTTGCTACATGTTCTTCCAAAGCTTTACTTGCTGCTCTTTATATCTTTATCTAAAGCTTTGATGTATGTTTCCATCAATTACCAAAAAGGGGGAGATTGAAAGCACAAGTGCTCCCTAGGTGGTTTTGATAATTGATGACAACATATCTCTTGTTGGACTAACATTTCTATCTAGCATGTTTCAGATAGGTTCAACAATGGAGTGGCATGGACTAAAGGTTGTGGGAACTCCTTAGATGCTAAGGACAAAGGATTGGCTCAAGCTCAAAAGCTCAAGACTCTTCATTTTATATTTTAGTGATCCAAGATCACATTGAGTCTTTAGGAAAAGCCAATACTATTAAGGAGGGATGAGGTGTTGCTTAATGAGCCTCTTGCTTCATGTGCTTAATGATATGCTCCAAAATCCTCAACTACTTTCCCATATCCACATATGACCTAAACCCTAAGCCAAACTCGGTCCTACCGATTCTTCCTATCCGGCGCCATCGAGTTTCACTTGTCATTAGCCACTGCCAAACCCTAGCAATTCGGTTCTACCGATAAGGATCTCGGTCTCACCGAGATGGGCTTGCAAACTCTCTGTTACCCATTGCAATATTCTCGGTCCCACCGAGATATGCAATCGGTCCCACCGAGATTGCAATGTAAACTCAGTGTTTCCCCTTTGTAACTTTTCGGTCTCACCGAGTTCCTTCTCGGTCCCACCGAAAGAGCAAATCGGTCCCACCGAGTTTGCCTGACCAACTCTCTGGTTAGCCAATTACCAAATTCGGTCTCACCGAGTTTGTGTAATCGGTCTCACCGAGATTACGTTATGCCCAAACCCTAACCAAATCGGTCGTACCGAGTTGCATGTCAGTCCCACCGAAATTCCTAACGGTCACTAGGTTTACATTTTCGGTCAGACCGAGTTTTCTGATTCGGTCCCACCGAGATTGGTAAATTGTGTGTAACGGTTGGATTTTGTGTGGAGGGCTATATATACCCCTCCACCTCCTCCTCATTCGATGAGAGAGCCATCAGAACACACACACCATTCCACTCATATGTTCTGAGAGAGAACCACCTACTCATGTGTTGAGACCAAAGACATTCCATTCCTACCATATGAATCTTGATCTCTAGCCTTCCCAAGTTGCTTTCCACTCAAATCTTCTTTCCACCAAATCCAAATCCTATGAGAGAGAGTTGAGTGTTGGGGAGACTATCATTTGAAGCACAAGAGCAAGGAGTTCATTACCTACACACCATTTGTTACTTCTTGGAGAGTGGTGTCTCCTAGATTGGCTAGGTGTCACTTGGGAGCCTCCGACAAGATTGTGGAGTTGAACCAAGGAGTTTGTAAGGGCAAGGAGATCGCCTACTTCGTGAAGATCTACCGCTAGTGAGGCAAGTCCTTCGTGGGCGATGGCCATGGTGGGATAGACAAGGTTGCTTCTTCGTGGACCCTTTGTGGGTGGTTGCTTCTTCGTGGACCCTTCGTGGGTGGAGCCCTGTGTGGACTCGCGCAACCGTTACCCTTGGGTGGAGCCCTGTGTGGACTCGCGGAACCGTTACCCTTCGTGGGTTGAAGTCTCCATCAACGTGGATGTAGGATAGCACCACCTATCCGAACCACGGGAAAAACATCCGTGTCTCCAATTGCGTTTGATCTCTCGAAACCCTTCCCTTTACATTCTTGCAAGTTGCATGCTTTACATTCCTTTGCTCATATACTCTTTGCATGCTTGCTTGATATGTATTGTGTGTGTTGAAATTGTGCCTAAACTCCACTTAAACCGAAAAAGTTTAAAAATTGCAACTTTAGCACAAAGTGTCTAATCACCCCCCCCCCTCTAGACACATCTACTTCTAGATCCTACAATGTCACACTTTGGTTCGGCGGTATTGTTGGATGAAGCGGCCCAGACAAACATTACGCGTACGCTTACGCGAGACTGGTTTTACCGCCGTGCTATGCACATAGGTGACTAGTGGGTGTCAGTTTCTCCAACTTTAGTAGAACCAAGTGAGGCTACGCCCGGTCCTTGAGAAGGTTAAAACAGAACCAACTTGACAAACTATCGTTGTGGTTTTGATGCGTAGGTAAGAACGGTTCTTGCTAAGCCCGTAGCAGCCACGTAAAACTTGCAACAACAAAGTAGAGGGCGTGTAACTTGTTTTTGCAAGGCATGTTGTGATGTGATATGGTCAAGACGTGATGAGATATAAGTTGTTGTATAAGATGATCATGTTTAGTTGAAGTTATCGACAACTGGCAGAAGCCTTATGGTTGTCTCTTTATTGCATAATATGCAAGCGCCAAATAATTGCTTTACAATTATCGCTATGCGATAGCAATAGTTGCAAGAGCAATAGTTGGCGAGACGACCATGTGACGACACATTGATATGGATCAAGATGATGGAGATCATGGTGTCATGCCGGTGACGATGGAAATCATGACGATGCTTTGGAGATGGAGATCAAAGGCACAAGATGATGATGGCCATATCATGTCACATATTTTGATTGCATGTGATGTTTATCTTTTATGCATCTTATCTTGCTTTAATTAACTGTAGCATTATAAGATGATCTGTCACTAAATTTCAAGATAAAAGTGTTCTCCCTGAGTATGCACCATTGCCAAAGTTCGTCGTGCCCAGACACCACGTGATGATCGGGTGTGATAAGATCTACGTCCATCTACAACGGGTGCAAGCCAGTTTTGCACACGCAGAATACTCAGGTTAAACTTGACGAGCCTAGCATATGCAGATATGGCCCCGGAACACTGAGACCGAAAGGTCGAGCATGAATCATATAGTAGATATGATCAACATAGTGATGTTCACCATTGAAACTACTCCATCTCACATGATGATCGGACATGGTTTAGTTGATATGGATCACGTGATCACTTAGAGGATTAGAGGGATGTCTATTTAAGTGGGAGTTCTAAAGTAATATGATTAATTGAACTTAAATTTATCATGAACTTAGTCCTGGTAGTATTAGCATATCTATGTTGTAGATCAATAGCTCGCGTTTAGCTCCCCTGTTTTATTTTTGATATGTTCCTAGAGAAAACTAAGTTGAAAGATGTTAGTAACAATGATGCGGATTGGATCCGTGATCTAAGGTTTATCCTCATTGCTGCACAGAAGAATTATGTCCTTGATGCACCGCTAGGTGACAAACCTATTGCAGGAGCAGATGCAGATGTTATAAACGTTTGGCTAGCTCAATATGATGACTACTTGATAGTTTAGTGCACCATCCTTAAACGGCTTAGAATCGGGACTTCAAAGACGTTTTGAACGGCATGGACCATATGAGATGTTCCAGGAGTTGAAGTTAATATTTTGAGCAAATACCCGAGTTGAGAGATATGAAGTCTCCAACAAGTTCTATAGCTAAAAGATGGAGGAGAATAGCTCAAGCAATGAGCATGTGCTCAGATTGTCGGGGTACTACAATCGCTTGAATCAAGTGGGAGTTAATCTTCCAGATAAAATAGTATTGACAGAATTCTCTAGTCACCATCACCAAGTTAGTAGAACTTCGTGATGAACTATAATATGCAAGGGATAACGGAAACGATTCCCAAGCTCTTCGTGATGCTGAAATCGACGAAGGTAGAAATCAAGAAAAGCATCAAGTGTTGATGGTAAACAAAACCACTAGTTTCAAGTAAAGGGACAAAAAGAAAGGGGAACTTCAAGAAGAACGGCAAGCAAGTTTCTGCTCAAGTGAAAAAACCCAAGTCTGGACCTAAGCCTGAAACTGTGTGCTTCTACTGCAAAGGGACTGGTCACTGGAAGCAGAACTACCCCAAGTATTTAGCGGATAAGAAGGATGGCAAAGTGAACAATGCTATATTTGATATACATGTAATTGATGTGTACTTTACTAGTGTTTATAGCAACCCCTCGATATTTGATACTGGTTCAGTTGCTAAGAGTAGTAACTCGAAACGGGAGTTGCAGAATGAACAGAGACTACTTAAGGGTGAAGTGACAATGTGTGATGGAAGTGGTTCCAAGATTGATAAGATCATCATCGCACACTCCCTATACTTTCGGGATTAGTTTTAAACCTAAAATAAATGTTATTTAGTGTTTGCATTGAGCATGAATATGATTGGATCATGTTTATTGCAATACGGTTATTCATGTAAGTTAGAGAATAATTGTTGTTCTGTTTACATGAATAAAACCTTCTATGGTCATAGACCCAATGAAAATGTTTTGTTGGATCTCGATTGTGGTGATACACATTTTCATAATATTGAAGCCAAAAGATGCAAAGTTAATAATGATAGTGCAACTTATTTGTGGCACTGCCGTTTAGGTTATATTGGTGTAAAGCGCATGAAGAAAATCCATGCTGATGGGCTTTTGGAATCACTTGATTATGAATCAGTTGATGCTTGCGAACCATGCCTCATGGGCAAGATGACTAAGACTCCGTTCTCCGGAACAATGGAGCGAGCAACAGATTTGTTGGAAATCATACATACTGATGTATGTGGTCCGATGAATATTGAGGCTTGCGGCAAGTATCATTATTTTCTGATCTTCACAGATGATTTGAGCAGATATGAGTATATCTACTTGATGAAACACAAGTCTGAAAAATTTGAAAAGTTCAAAGAATTTCAGAGTGAAGTGGAGAATCATCGTAACAAAAATAAAAGTTTCTACGATATGACCGCAGAAGTAATATATTTGAGTTACGAGTTTGTCCTTCAGTTAAAACAATGTGAAATAGTTTCACTACTCACGCCACCTGGAACACCACAGTGTAATGGTGTGTCCAAACGTCATAACCGTACTTTATTAGATATAGTGCAATCTATGATGTCTCTTACCGATCTACCACTATTGTTTTGGGGTTATGCATTAGAGACGGCTACATTCACGTTAAATAGGGCACCATCTAAATCCGTGGAGATGACACCGTATGAACTGTGGTTTGGTGAGAAACCTCAGCTGTCATTTCTTAAAGTTTGGGACTGCGATGCTTATGTGAAAAAGTTTCAACATGATAAGCTCGAACCCAAATCGGAGAAGTAAATCTTCATAGGATACCCGAAAGAAACTGTTGGGTACACCTTCTATCACAGATCCGAAGGCAAGATATTCGTTGCTGAGAATGGATCCTTTCTAGAGAAGGAGTTTCTCTCGAAAGAAGTGAGTGGGAGGAAAATGGAACTTGATAAGGTAATTGTACCTTCTGCCGAATTGGAAAATAGTTCATCACAGAAATCAGTTCTAGTGATGTCTACACCAAAAAGAGAGGAAGTTAATGATGATGATCATGAAACTTCAGATCAAGTTACTACAGAACTTCGTAGATCAACCAGAGTGATATCCGCACCAGAGTGGTACGGTAATCCTGTTCTGGAGGTCATGTTACTTGACCATGAAGAACCTACGAACTATGAGGAAGCGATGATGAGCCCAGATTTCGCAAAATGGTTTAAGGCCATGAATTCTGAGATGGGATCCATGTATAAGAACAAAGTATGGACTTTGATTGACTTGCCCGTTGATTGGTGAGCCATTGAGATTAAATGGATCTTCAAGAGGAATACGGACGCTAATAGTTGTGTTACTATCTACAAAGCTAGAATTGTCGCAAAAGGTTTTCGACAAGTTAAAGGTGTTGACTACGATGAGAGTTTCTCACTCGTATCTATGCTTAAGTCTGTCCGAATCATGTTGGCAATTGCAGCATTTTATTAAATCTGGCAAATGGATAAACAAAACTACATTCCTTAATGGATTTATTAAAGAAGAGTTGTATATGATGCAACCAGAAGGTTTTGTCAATCCTAAAGGTGCTAACAAAATATGCAAGCTCCAGCGACCCATCTATGGACTGGTGCAAGCATCTCGGAGTTGGAATATACGCTTTGATGAGTTGATCAAAGCATATATTTTTATACAGACTTACAGTGAAGCCTGTATTTACAAGAAAGTGGGTGGGAGCACTATAGCGTTTCTGATAAGTATATGTGAGTGAAATATTGTTAATGAGAAATAATGTAGAATTTTCTGGAAAGCATAAAGGAGTATTTGAGAGGAGTTTTTCAAAGAAAGACCTCGGTGAAGCTGCTTACATATTGAGCATCAAGATCTATAGAGATAGATCAAGACGCTTGAAAGTTTTTTCAATGAGTACATACCTTGACAAGATTTTGAATTAGTTCAAAATGGATCAGTCAAAGAAAGAGTTCTTGCCTGTGTTACAAGGTTTGAAATTGAGTAAGACTCTAAGCCCGACCGCAGCAGAAGATTGGAAGAGAATGAAAGTCATTCCCTATGCCTCAGCCATAGGTTCTAAAGTATGCCATGCTGTGTACCAGACCTATTGTATACCCTGCCCTGAGTTTGGCAAGGGAGTACAATAGTGATCTAGGAGTAGATCATTGGACATTGGTCAAAATTATCCTTAGTGGAATAAGGATATGTTTCTCGATTATGGAGGTGACAAAAGGTTCATCGTAAAGGGTTACGTCGATGCAAGTTTTGACATTAATCGAGATGACTCAAAGTCTCAATCTGGATACATATTGAAAGTGGGAGTAATTAGCTAGAGTAGCTCCGTGCAGAGCATTGTTGACATAGAAATTTGCAAAATACATACGGATCTGAATGTGGCAGACCCGTTGACTAAACTTCCCTCACAAGCAAAACATGATCACACCTTAGTACTCTTCGGGTATTAATCACATAGCGATATGAACTAGATTATTGACTCTAGTAAACCCTTTGGGTGTTGGTCACATGACGATGTGAACTATGGGTGTTAATCACATGGTGATGTGAACTATTGATGTTAAATCACATGGCGCTGTGAACTAGATTATTGACTCTAGTGCAAGTGGGAGACTGAAGGAAATATGCCCTAGAGGCAATAATAAAGTTATTATTTATTTCCTTATTTCATGATAAATGTTTATTATTTATGCTAGAATTGTATTAACCAGAAACATAATACATGTGTGAATACATAGACAAATAGAGTGTCACTAGTATGCCTCTACTTGACTAGCTCGTTGAATCAAAGATGGTTAAGTTTCCTAGCCATAGACATGAGTTGTCATTTGATTAATGGGGTCACATCATTAGAGAATGATGTGATTGACTTGACCCATTCTGTTAGCATAGCACTTGATCGTTCAGTTTGTTGCTATTTCTTTCTTCATGACTTATACATGTTCCTATGACTATGAGATTATACAACTCCCGTTTACCGGAGGAACACTTTGTGTGCTACCAAACGTCACAACATAACTGGGTGATTATAAAGGTGCTCTACAGGTGTCTCCGAAGGTACTTGTTGGGTTGGCGTATTTCGAGATTAGGATTTGTCACTCCGACTGTCGGAGAGGTGTCTCTAGGCCCACTCAGTAATGCACATCACTATAAGCCTTGCAAGCATTGCAACTAATGAGTTAGTTGCGGGATGATGTGTTACAGAACGAGTAAAGAGACTTGCCGGTAACGAGATTGAGCTAGTATTGAAATACTGACGATCAAATCTCGGGCAAGTAACATACCGATGACAAAGGGAACAACGTATGTAGTTATGCGGTCTGACCTATAAAGATCTTCGTAGAATATGTGGGAGCCAATATGAGCATCCAGGTTCTGCTATTGGTTATTGACCGGAGACGTGTATCGGTCATGTCTACATAGTTCTCGAACCCGTAGGGTCCGCACGCTTAAAATTTCGATGACGGTTATATTATGAGTTCATGTGTTTTGATGTACCGAAGGAGTTCGGAGTCCCGGATGAGATCGTGGACATGACGCGGAGTGTAGAAATGGTCGAGACATAAAGATCAATATATTGGACGACTATATTCGGACATCGGAAAGGATCCGAGTGATTCGGGTATTTTTGGGAGTACCGGGGAGTTACGGGAATTCGTATTGGGCCTTAATGGGCCATATTGGAAAGGAGAGAAAGGCCTCAAAGGGTGGCCGCACCCCTCCCCATGGGCTGGTCCGAATTGGACTAGGGAGGGGGGCGCCCCCTTCCTTCCTTCTCCTTTTCCCTTCCCTTTCCTTCCCTCCTACTCCTACTACTTGGAAGGGCTCCTAGTTCTACTAGGAAAGGGGGAATCCTACTCCCGGTGGGAGTAGGACTCCCCTAGGGCACGCCATAGAGAGGGCCGGCCCTCCCCCTCCTCCACTCCTTTATATACGGGGGCAGGGGGGCACCCCAAAGACACAACAATTGATCATTTGATCTTTTAGCCGTGTGCGGTGCCCCCCTCCACCATAGTCCACCTCGATATTACTGTAGCGGTGCTTAGGCGAAGCCCTGCGTCGGTAGAATATCAACATCATCACCACACCGTCGTGCTGACGAAACTCTCTCTCAACACTCGGCTGGATCAGAGTTTGAGGGACGTCATCGGGCTGAACGTGTGCTGAACTCGGAGGTGCCATACGTTCGGTACTTGATCGGTCGGATCGTGAAGACGTACGACTACATCAACCGCGTTGTGTTAACACTTCCGCTTTTGGTCTATGAGGGTACGTGGACAACACTCTCCCCTCTCATTGCTATGCATCACCATGATCTTGCGTGTGCGTAGGAATTTTTTTGAAATTACTACGTTCCCCAACAGACGTGACCTGCCATTGCTATCCTTGGTATCCGAAGTACCATGGTTCTTTGATATGTTAATGCTTCGAGCCAGCCAACTGTCCTCTCCCGCGCAAAAGCGGGTCATGAGTGTCGTGAGGGCTGCCACAGATTTCGGCTTTTCCTGGCCAAGGTGCCGAGCGAGCCACTCGTCGCGGATGTTGTGCTTAAAATCTGCTAGGGCCTCTGCATCCGGACAGTCGCCGATTTGATTTATCTTTGTCAGGAACCGTGTCCAGAATTGCCTGGTCGATTCCTCTGGCTGCTGAATTATGTGGCTCAAGTCATCGGCATCTGGTGGTCACACATAAGTGCCCTGGAAGTTGTCGAGGAATGCGGCTTCCTGATCTTCCCAGCAGCCAATGGACTCTGCTGGCAAGCTGTTGAGCCAATGCCGAGCTAGTCCTTTGAGTTTGAGTGGGAGGTATTTTATGGCGTATAGATCGTCACTGCGGGCCATGTGGATGTGCAGGAAGAAGTCCTCGATCCATACCGCAGGATCTGTTGTGCCTTTGTATGATTCGATATTTATGGGTTTGAAACCCTCTGGGATTTGGTGATCCATTACTTCGTCTGTGAAGCATAGGGGGTGTGCGGGACCTCTGTATTGGGCTATATCGCGACTCAGCTCAAATGAGTCTTGTCCGCTGTGTTCGGCCCGGCCGGATTTACTTTTACTGTATCTGGCGTGACGGTTATCGTCTCGCGTAGTGGTGCGCCCTCATGATCCGTAGATCGATATTGGGTGTTTTGCTTTGTCCTCCAATACGTCTCGCAGGTCTAGCGTGTTTCCCCGTGCCTTGACATTTTTATTTGAGTGGCGTCGGGGTGCGGGCTGAGCTTTTGGCTGAAATGCCTCTCTGTCGCGGCCACAAGGTGGCCGATCAGCCACGTCATATGCTGGAGATGTAGGTTTTAATGCTTCCTCCTCCAGTCGGGGTAGCAACCTGCGCTTTGGGTAACTCTTGGAGGGGCATTTGAGTTCATATTCCTCGGCCGCAAGGACTTCAGTCCATCTGTCAGCTAGCAAATCTTGATCAGCTCGAAGCTGCTATTGCTTTTTCTTAAGGCTATTTGCCGTAGCTATAAGCTGGCGCTAGAAGCGCTCTTGCTCGACAGGATCCTTAGGCACGACAAATTCGTCATCATCGAGGCTTGCCTCATCTTCGGAGGGAGGCATGTAATTATCATCCTCCGCCTCTCCATCTGCCGCTCTCTCGGGAGGGCTGGCTTCTCCATCCTCCTGCTCTAAATCTTGCTGGAGGGGATTGTCATCATTTTCGGCACTGTCGGGAGTGCTATTATCTCCTGTGCCGGTATCACCGCTTTTACCTTGGCGAGACTTAGAGCGGCGCCGCTGACGTCGGCGCTTGGGTTGCTTCTTGGAGGGGTCATCTTCCGCTATCCCATCACCATTGCCTTCTTTGGGTGTGTCCACCATATATATATATATATATATATATATATATATATATATATATATATCATATGATGAGGTGGCTGTCCAGTGCCTTGTGGGCAGTGGTTCTTGTTCGTCTCCTGCATCGTCGTCCATACCGTCAATGTCTTCGGAGTCGAAGTCGAGCATGTCAGTCGAATTGTCGACAGTGGCTACTAAGTGGGTGGTGGGTGGGCGGAGAATTTCTTCGTCATCCGCATCCCAATCCTGCCGGACATAGTTCGGCCAGGACTCTCTTGACAAGGAGAGAGACCTTAATGAGTTCAGTATGTCGCCGAAGGGCGAGTGCTGAAAGATATCCACGGAGGTGAACTCCATGATCGGCGCCCGGTCGGATTTGATAGGCACGGGCACAGGCGATTCGGAGTCCATGGCCGGGGAAGAATCCGGCAGTTTGGCGTCACGGCTCACGTGAAGGGTACGGTCGATACTCGGCTCGATCACCACTGAGAATACGACCTCCGTGGCGGGGTCTATCCACCCGTCCATGGATGGCGCAATTGGCTCCGAATTGAGTGTCGGAGCGGTTGCCGGTGCGGTCTCCTGAACACTGTCCGATGGTAGAGCTAAATCATGCTCATCATGACCGTGCGGCGCACTCGGCAGGGGCTCGAATCCGTCGAAGATCAAGTCTCTGCGGATGTCGGCCGTGTAGTTTAAGCTTCCAAACCTGACCTGGTGGCCAAGGGCGTAACTCTCGATATGCTCCAGATGGCCAAGCGAGTTGGCCCGCAGTGCGAAGCCGCTGAATACGAAGATCTGTCCGGGGAGAAAAGTATCACCCTGGACTGCATCGCTATCGATGATCGAAGGAGCCCTCAAGCCTGACAATGACGACACAGAAGAGCTCTCAATGAAAGCACCAATGTCGGTGTCAAAACCGGCGGATCTCGGGTAGGGGTCCCGAACTTTGCGTCTAGGCGAATGGTAACAGGAGGCAGGGGACACTATGTTTACCCAGATTCGGGCCCTCTTGATGGAGGTAATACCCTACATCCTGCTTGATTATTCTTGATAATATGAGTAGTACAAGAGTTGATCTACCACGAGATCAAAGAGGCTAAACCCTAGAAGCTATCTTATGGTATGATTGTTGTTGTTGTTAGTCCTACGGACTAAACCCTCTGGTTTATATAGACACCGGAGGGGGCTAGGGTTACACAGAGTCGGTTACAAGGAAGGATATCTACATATCCATATTGCCAAGCTTCCCTTCCACACCAAGGAGAGTCCCATCTGGACACGGGATGAAGTCTTCAATATTGTCTCTTCATAGTCCAACAGTCCGGCTATCCGGATACCCCCTAATCCAGGACTCCCTCAGCCACGCTGGCGGCCGACGATGGGAGCATCGTCAGCCATGCGTCCTACTTGCCGCCGTCCAACGTCCGGCACCGCCGAGGTAGGGGACTCCTCCGAGGATGAGTAGGGCATGGGAGGCGGTAGGGCATGGTGTGCCAAATAGCCGGTCCGTATCCCGTGTTCTACTCTTCCTCGCCGGAGACCGCACCTTCACTTCACGGGTCTTGAACCCCGCCGCCGTATATAGGGATCGCAGATGGATGATGTCGGTCACCGCCGTAGAATAGGTTTAGGGTCGGGTTTCTTTTATTTTTCTGTCCTATAAAAGTTCGAAATGTAATGAAAATCTGCCATGTTTGCATTAATCTCGGCCGGTGTATATGAACTTTCACAATAATATACATATTGTAGGAGTACTAGCAAGATGCCCGTGCGTTGCACGGAAGATCAAGATCTTGTGGGAGAAAAGGATGAACGAGGGAAAGCCTTATCTGCAAATGTGGAGAGGAGTGCGGGTAAATTGTCATAGTTTCCTTCCTATCCGTTAGATATAGATCGGACGGCCTGTATTGCAGGATGATAGGCACACCATCATCACCAACTCTGATTTTTATTGAACCGAGACAAATCTAACAAGCGAAGTAAAATAAACACATAGGGTCTATACATACACAAATTATCTTAGGCACTCCAATAGTACGTCTACTACACATTCACGCATTTCACATCTTTCTACATCTACGGGAACCTACGAAAGGGTTAACGTAAATTGCCTCTCTCTTCCTCCCCTGATTTTCATGGTGGTGGGCCCCTCACTCCCCCCAATCTACAATCAACAGCTCGCACGTTTCACATTACGTTAATTACGTAACTAGGATTACGTAGGTGTAGCATTACTGTCCTAAAAAACCCAACTAAGCCAACCTCCCAGCATATCGCGCGGGAAAAGACCCGGCCGCGCCATTTTCATCGGGATTACCGGATTACTAGTAGTAGTATCGATGGATCGCGTGAAGCAACAAAATTTTTTTTAGGGGGCGAAGCACCTAGTTTAAAAGGAAAAAGGCGGTACACTCACAGCACTCCTGTCGCGGTCGCATTGCACCCCACACACGTTCGGTCCTGCACACGGCTCACACAAACGGAACGCGCTTCGGCTTGCCTCTTCACTGACACGTGGGACTGCACTTGGAGAAACCGACCATGCGCCAAACTCCCCCCGCCCACCGCGCGAAAATCCTCCCCCCACACCCAAAAATTCCCCCCAAATCCGATTCAACCGCCCTTCGGCCAACTAGCCAATAATATTCCCCAAACCCCCCTCCCCTCTGTCCCCCTCCACTCCATTCGCTCTGCCAAAGCCGCCCTCCCCACCGTGCCGATACGTCGGCGCTGCGGTTCGGCGATCCTCTCGCTCCCACAGTACGCTCTCGTAGACTGCCGTCCTCTAGCCGCGCCGCCACCTCTGGCTACGTTCTTGTGGAGGCGCACGGCGGTCAGCGCCGCCACCGCTGGCAACGTTCGTGTGGAGACGCACGGCAGTCAGCTTCTCCCACGGTACGCACATTCTAGACTGAGGCCCCATTCATGTCGGTGTAGCATTGAATGTTAGCTGATAGACGATGTTAATCTCACTGTTTGCCGAAGTAGTTTACTGTCAACATGCTCTGCTTAAGAAGCTTCCTTGCCCTGTTCTGCACTCAATCTGCTTAGCTGAGATGGGATGCCAAGGCCAATTAGTTGCTAAAATATCCTGCCATATATTTATTGTGACGTAGATTGCCATGGTCTAGTAGCCAATTTGTTAGGTGAAATAGCTCTACACCATTTTATACTCGATCTTTGTTGCTGCGATGGCCTTCGATAGTTTGATGGCTGTATGCTCGGCCTCATTGACTGCTGAATCAGCCTGCCATAATTTGGCACTCAAATCTGTTTGCTGAATTAGCTTTACATATATTTCGTTACTTAGATCTACTTGTCCAAATATATTGCCATAGCTTTAGACATCGACCTAGGTATTTTTTTCTGGACTTCATAAAAAAGCATATATGTTTTTCCTGTAATATCTAGTAGAAGAACTAATTTGTATGTCTAATAGATGGCAGGACTTGGATACTTCTGCTCGAAGATTCTCCGCTGCATATGTTGAGGGGGTTGAAAACTTCATGAACTTTATCAGAGCTGAGTACGGTGGTCCGAAATCAGATGTGCTCTGCCCGTGTAGAAGTTGTATGAATTCAGTTACAAGACCCCAGTCAACTATGCAAAATCATCTACACTTGTATGGGATGTCGGTCACATATACTAGGTGGGTTCATCGTGGTGAAGCTGTGAACGTCAATGTTATTGAATACGTGGAAGCAACAGATCACCATCTTGATCTGCCTGATGCTCAGGTGGAAGAGGAGGAGGAGGTAGTGGTGGCGGAGCCAGTGAGTTTGACCAATATTGAAACAATGCTACAAAATGCTCGTGCATTCCGTGAACTTTCTCCTGCAGAAGAAAAACGGTGGGCCCGCATGTTGGAACAATGCAAAGTTGCTATCACCCCAGGAAATAAGCTGTTAGTATTCTCAGCTATGGTCACCTTTCTTCAGGTGAAGACATCTAAGCGGATGACCAACAAATCATTCGATGTGATGTTGGCTGCTTTCCGCAAATCTTTCCCAGATGCGTCTGAGTTGCCACACACCTACAGTAAAATGAAGAATTTCCTTCGTGCAGTTGGAATTGGATATGATATGATCCATGTTTGTAAGAATAATTGTGTTCTGTTCCGGAAGGATTATGCCAACTTAAGTGAATGCCCGAAATGCAAATCATCAAGATGGAAAGATGGCGATGCTGTGAAGAGGATTCCTCATAATGTTCTGAGACATTTTCCAATTACACCAAGATTGCAGAGGTTGTTTCATGATGCTAAAACAAGAGAGGATGTACTATGGCATTCTAGGAACCAGGAGTACAGAGATCAGAATGTAATGAGCCATCCATCTCATGGTAGTGAGTGGAAAAGCTTCAATGATAAACACAAAGAGTTTGCTGCTGACCTGAGAAACATTAGACTTGGCTTAGCTTCAGATGGATTTAACCCATTTGGCCACCAGAGCGCCACATATAGCATGTGGCCAGTGCTTATTATCCCTTACAACATGCCTCCAAATGTCTGCACCAAAGAATCAATCTACATGATGGCCTTGCTCATCCCAGGTCCAAAAAGTCCTAGAAAGGATTTTGATTTGTTCATGGAGCCTCTTGTGGAGGAACTTCAACAGCTATGGAAGGGTGTTCTCACTCGAGACCTATATAGCAGCCCACCAGCTGATTTCTTTCTGCGTGTTGTTATAATTTGGTGCGTCCATGATTATCCGGCTTTGGGCACTATGTCAGGGCAAACGACACATGGTTACAATGCATGTGTTCACTATGACAGGAATCCGCTGTCATACGCAATACTTAGCAAGATCTGTTACATTGGACACCGCCGTTTCCTTGCCAAGGACAAGCCGCATCCTAGAAAATACTGAAGACATGTGTTCAATGCAAAGCATGAAAACCATGATGCGCCAAAGAGGCTCACCGCCGATGAGTTGCAAGTGGAATTAGAGAAGGTCAGGCATATTACACCAGGAAACCATCCTGGTAATGGTAGCGGGAAAAGGAAGTGTGGCAGGGTAGAAGAGAGATTATTGTTTACCCGCAGGTCCACTTTGTGGGACTTGGAGTATTGGAAATATTTGGATCTGTGGCATAATCTTGATGTGATGCACATCGAGAAAAATATATGTGACAGCATTATCGGCACACTTCTTAATATTGAAGGCAAGACGAAAGATACCTTAAAATCTAGGATTGATTTGACACACCTAGGTATCAGAAAGGATTTGCAGGTGCAAGATGAAGGTAAACCACGGGATATGGCACCAGCTGTGTATGTCTTGGAAAAGGTAAAAAGAAAAGAATTCTGCGAGGTCCTGTCACGTGTGAGATTCCCACGTGGATTTGCTTCCAACCCTGAAAGGAGAGTCAGTGCAGATGGAAACAAGGTACAAGGGCTGAAAACTCATGACTGCCACGTCCTACGTCAAAGGGTTTTACCTGATATCCTTTGAGGATTGGGCTGCCCTGACTTATACAGAGCAGTTGCAGAGTTGGGACAATTCTTCAGGGAACTCTACAGTAGGAATATCAGGATAGATGCTTTGGAGCGTCTTAGAGACAAGATACCAACTATCCTATGCGACCTTGAGAAGATATATCCTCCAGCCTTCTTTGATGTATGGTGCATTTGGCTGCTCATCTACCTAATGAGGCACTACTTAGAGGTCCAGTACAGTATGGCTAGATGTACCCTATTGAAAGGCGGCTAGGCACTTTCAAGGGCTATGTTAGGAACAGAGCTAGACCCGAGGGTTCCATTGCAAAGGCCTACATTACTACAGAAGCATTGACATTCTGCTCAAAATACATTGAAACAACTGATCAGCTTAGCAAAGAGGTGGGTGAAGACAATCCCGGGCTCAATGTTTTCGATTATTTTGTTCGAGTTATAGGGAAGAGTCGACAAGAGGACAAACCTAAAGATTTGGACAAAATGGTTTGGTATGTGTTGAATAACTGTCCTGAGATACTACCTTATATCAAGTAAGTGTAGTACTGCAGCTTATACATCGTAATCTACTAAACTTGCAGCACATTCTTATATATTTAGATGCTTGACACGATCACTATGTTGTGTAGCATCTACAAAGGGGAGTTACTGCCGCAAAATCCAAGAAACATTGACAAACTGGTTATGGCAGGATTTGCGAAATGGTTCAAGAACAATGTAAGCTTTTGAAGTGCACTGTCAGTTTTTTTAATATATAGAGTACATAAGATGATCATCTTGTCTATTTTCTAACCATAGGTTAAGAAGATGCGGGAGGATGGGCAGGCAGTTGATGATGCCCTTTACTCACTAGCAATGGGTCCTGATACTCGGGTAAGACAATATGAATCTTGCGTTGTTGGAGATGTGCGCTACAACACCCTTGCACGAGATGAAGGTAGGAAGACACAAAACAGTGCCATCATGAGCACGGATACGTATGACAAAGAGACAACTGAAATGTATGCTAACATAATAGACATTGTTCAGTTGCAGTATATCTCCAGTTTCGAGGATCGTCGGTGTATGGTTCTATTGTGTTGTCGTTGGTATAACCTGTTTTCCAGGATCACAAAACCCAGAGCTAATGATTATTTCAAATCCATCAATGTCAAGGCAGCATACCAGACTAACGAGCCTTTTATTTTGGCAAATCAAGCAACACCGATATTTTTCTTGGAAGACACATTTGCACGTAGCGATGACTGGAGAGTATTGCAAAGGTTTGAGCAGAGGAATTCGTTTAATGAAGTTGCACAAAAAGATGATGCTTACACTGCTTCTGATGTACAAGATAACACATATGTTCCTAATATCTTTGAGAACCATCACGTCAATGACGCTGGCGAAAAGATTGCCTGTCGTGCTATGGACATACAAGAGTTGATCAAGAAGAATCCAACATTCGAAGACGTTGAGGACGAAGAAGAAGATGAAACCATGGGGAATTACGATTCAGACTGATACACATGGCGAAGATGTTAACGCTGCTGCTGCGGATGATGATTACATTGCTTTTGTCGTATTTGCCTGTCAGAAGACGTTTTTTATCTACTATGTGAAATTGTGTTTGCTATGACAACTGAAACCTGATGAACATGTTGTTTAGTATTTTGCTTTGAGAACATCACTTGTTATGTATGCTGATTTGTGTTTGGTGATTGTATGACAACTAAAACATGATGACATTGTTGTTTAGTTGTACTCATATTTGGCTGTGAAACTTGAATTTGATGACATAGTTTGCTGTTGGACTGCAATTTGCTCGATGTCTTCGAATGAGAACAAAGCTGACCCGACAGGGCCTCTGCTATTTATTTATTTATATGAGCAAAAGGGGATACCCCCTGATTTCTGTTAATAGAAATCATTAAATGTTCACAACTCTATGCCCAGCCTACTACACAGGTTTCATTCATTACTAGTTTCAGCAAAGTGCTCATGTCATAGCCATTGAATACATCACGAGTGCTACATACACTGCAAATAAAGAGACAATCATCCTACAGAGCACATTGATTTTTCCCATTATCTTCACAAGCTCTTTCATCTCCTCATTGCTGTCAAGGCTGTTCAACAGCTGTTGCTTGGCCATGATCAGAGGAACTGCATCTTTAACCTTCTGCTCTACATCTTCCTCTTCTGATGTTCCTTCAGTTACTTGTCCAAAACCCCAACCTGCTTGGTATTGGGATTCCTCGGCTAACCAAATAATCAGCGTAGTTGCATTCCCCCACATCAGCAACTTCCCAGAAATACAAATCACATGAATCTTCCCTTTTTCTGCATGAATCAAATTGGAAAATCATCAACCAAACTATTAAAAAAATCAGCAACTGAAAGCAGCAGAACAACACTTAAACATATTATTACCCCATGATTCAGGCATTTGTAGAAGACTCGGCCAGGGTTGCGGATTGTGGTTGAGACGCGACGGATGACTCTGCGTGATTTGCAGCAGTGGCACCACACCAACGGCAGCGGGTTGCGATGAGCAATCGGCTGCGGTGCGCGTGTCGGCGGGGGTGTGATGAGACCCACAGGTGATGGTATGGGTGGCGACTTGGCGCATATCTGGTTGTTGCCTGCTGAAGAGCAGGTGGACGAGCAGCCAGCGGACATGGTTGCTGCGGCCAGAGCTTCTGATGCTAGGTAGAGTAAGTAGAGAAGAGGAGAAGCGAACGTTGGATATGTCAGTTTCATTACTTGTAGAGTAGCATAGCACCATATATAGTCATAGTCTAGGTTTGGATTCGAACCAGCTACATGCACGCGTCTTTCCTTTTTCTAAAACTCGGCAACGTCTCTTTACTGGTACACTAGCTTGTTCTGTACGCCTTCCCAAGTCTTTGATTTTCTTTCTATATATAAAAAAGTATGCTACTTGGTGTCCGCTTAGTCAACAAACGATTGTGCCAACCTTGACCATTGGATTGACATTCAACATCTGCGTTTCTTCAGTCTCTTCTTCCTCGAGCCGCCAAAGCCAAACCAGCACCGACGGGACCGCCTGCTCCCACCTCCCACGGCTGGCTGTGATCTTCCCCGGCTCCTGTTCATTCCCGTCCGAGGCCTCACCGTCGTCCTCTGCCTTGGTTCGCTCGCTGCGGCACCGCCCTCCGGTATTGTCAGCATGGTTAAAAACCGAGAGGAATAAGGAGATGACTGTACATGGTGAGGATGACAGTAGGGACCCAGCAGCACGCGCAGTAATTTTGTTTTTTCGGGACGGAGAAGGGTATCAACTGGGTTGTGCGGGACCCGTGGCCCGTATAGCCAGGCTTTTATTTCATATGTTTAGCACATGACCAGCCCAGTTTGTTTTTTTCCTTTCTGAAAATGGCTAACCAACTATTTTGTTTTTTGCAGAATAACCAACGTAGGCCTACTTGCTTTTCTACACCTTGCTGGGCCGGAAATCTTTCAAGACAATGAGGGATGCATTTTGCCCAGAAAATGGGCTATAAGTAATAAGAAATGGGCTATAAGTAATAAGAAATGGGCTATAAGTAATAATAAATTGGCTGTAAAATGAAAAAATACAGCAAACAGGCAATTAGTTCCAAAATACTATTTTCTTTCGGATTTTGATATTTTAAATTTCATTCTTTTTGTGCGGGTAAAATTTCATTGAATTTAAATTAAGGTATATTTAGATTTAAAATTAATTTGAATCTGGCTAGAAATTTTGGGTTGTATGCTGTTTGGGACAGATTTGGAGGCTGACTTGTGGGTCTACTAGGTTGACGTATACTTTGACTTTGTCAACTTAGTCCACAAACGATTCTAGCAGCAGTGGCCGTTGGATGTTAATCCAACGGCCATGCTGCTTCTTCAATATCTGATCTTCTTGCTTCAGCCGCCCAAACTAGCTCCGGTAGGACTGCCTGCTCCCGCCTCCCGTGGCCGGCTATGCTGCCGCACAGGCCGCACCGCCCACCCTGCTTCATTGCTGCCAGGCTATTCCTCTACTCACCCACACCTCCTGTTATTTTCCGGCGACGGCAGACGGACTAGTAAACCCTCGTACTCCCCACCTCATGGGCAACCATTGCCGAGTCTTCCCCGGCTCAGTGTCGTTCCCTTCCTAGGCCTCGCCATCGTCCACCACCATGGTGCTCTCGGCGTGGCCTGGTCAACGTGGTCAAAGAACGACATCCATCGGTCGTGGATTGTACGCGCAAAATAATTATTCCTCCACCTGACAGTTGGGACCCACCGGAAGGGCCTCTGTATTTCACGAAAAAAATGTTCCCCCTGTTGACATGTCGGACCCACCAGCTATATCTTCGCACGCAAGGAAGTCTTATTACGCACAAAAAAATGAATACTCCCCTGCTAGCTAGGACCCACAATTGTGGGAGGCTGACTTGTGGGCCTACTAAGTTGACGGGGACGGAGGGCTTTGTAAACTTAGTCAATATGAACGATTCTAGCTCTAGTGACCGTACGATGTCCATCCAAAGGCCGTGGTGCTTCTTCAACCTCTGGTCTTCTTGCTCCAGCCGCCCAAAGCAGCGTCGGTCGTGCCGCATGCTCCTGCCTCCCGTGGCCGGCTGTGCTGCTGCAGAGGCCTCACCGGCCCCTACTATACCCACCGCTGGCTAGGCCCTGCGGCGACGGCAGCCTCACACCGCAGTCGAACCAGTGAACCCTCGTACTCCTCTTCGCGCGGGCTTCCACTGCCGCGTCTTCCCCGGCTCCGCGTCGTCCCCTTCCTAGGCCTCACCGTCGTCCACCGCCGTGGTGCTCTCCGCGTGGCGTGGTCAACATGGTCAAGGAACGACTTCCATCGGAAGAGTACTGTACGTGGAGATGCTGACAGCTGGGTCCATGGCAAAGCCCAGTTTTTTGTGATTTGCCAAGTAAGTCGCTTTGTCAGGCCTATTGGGCTGCAAATCTTTCAAGACGAGGAGAGCTTCCATTCGGCTGGCCGAGAAAATGGCACATCAGTAATGAGAAATGGGCTTTACATTTTTAAAACACATCAAACCGGCAATTAGTTTCAAATATCTTTTTTTCATTTCGAGATTTTAAATTACATTAATTTTTATGCGTGGAGAATTTGTTGGATTTTATATTGATATACATTTATTTTTAAAATCAGTTTGAATGTGAGTCAAAATTTCGGGATTAAAAACAGTTCGGACCGCACCGAAATATGAAAAAATTCGTATAATTTTTTAACCGTGGCCAAAATATAGGCTGTAATGCTAACAAAAAGAATATGGGCTCCAAAAAAACCCTCAAGAATTAGCAAATGGGCTGTAAATTATTAGAAATAATGGAAGATGGGTTGTATGCTGTTTTCCACAGATTTGAGGCTTTCCTAAAAAAAGGTTGATGCACAAGCAGTGACTATTGGATGTCCATCAAACGGCCGTCGTGCTTCTTCAATCTCTGCTCTTCCTGCTGCATCCGCTAAAACAAGCGCCAGCGGGACTGCCTGCTCCCTCCTCCCCGCGGCCAGCTGTGCTGCCGCGCAGGCCTCACTGCCCCACCGTACTCCCATCGCTGGCCTAGCCATCCCTCTACTCACCCACACCTATTGTTATTCTCCAGCGACGGCAGACGAACCAGTAAACCCTCGTACAGTCGTACTCCCTCCGCGTGGGAAACAACTACCGAGTCTTCCCTGCCTCCGTGTCGTCCCTTCCTAGGCCTCTCCGTCGTCCACCGCCCTGGTGCTCTCGGCGCCGCCTGGTCAACATGGTCAACGACCGACATGCATCTAAAGTGGACTGTACGTGGAGAGGCCGACAGCTGGGTCCATGGCCGCACGCAAGGAAATGCCTCCTTATTACGTGCAAAATAATGATTCCTCCACCTGACATCAGGGACCCACCGAAAGGGCCCCTGTATTTTGCAAAAAAAAATGTTACCGCCGCTAACAGCTCGAACCCACCAGCTATATCTTCGCACGCAAGGAAGTGCCTCCTTATTACGCACAAAAAAAATGAATACTCCCCCTGTTAGCTGGGACCCAGTATAGTGGCAGACTGACTTGTGGGCCTACTAAGTTGACGGGGACGGACGGCTTTGTCAACTTAGTCAACATGCACGATTCTAGCTCTAGTGACCGTACGATGTCCATCCAACGGCCGTAGTGCTTCTTCAACCTCTGGTCTTCTTGCTCCAGCCGCCCAAACCAGCGCCGGTCGTGCCTCGTGCCCCCTACTACTCCCACCGCTGGCTAGTCCATCCCTCTACTCACCCACGCCCGTGTTATTCTGTGGCGACGTCAGCCTCACACCGCAGCGAACCAGTGAACCCTCGGACTCCTCTACGTGTGGGCATCCACTACCGCGTCTTCCCCGGCTCCACGTTGTCCACTGCCCTGGTGCTCTCGGCGCGGCATGGTCAACGTGGTCAAGGAACGGCTTCCATCGGACGTGGACTATACGTGGAGAGGCTGACAGCTGGGTCCACGGCCGCAGCAAGGAAGTGCCTCCTTATTACGTGCAAAATAATTATTCCTCCACCTGACAGCGGGGTCCCACCGGACGGGCCACCGTATTTCGTGAAAAAAACGTTTGCCCCTGACTGCTGGGACCCACCAGCTACATATTCGGACGCAAGGAAGTGCGTCCGAAAAAAAAATGATTCGCCCCCCTAACTGCTAGAACCCACCAGCTACATCTTCGCAGGCAAGGAAGTGCCTGACAGTCAGGACCCACCTGGTCGAAGCGTACGTAGCGTTGTCATTCTGGTCGCGAACGTGTACGTACATATATACTGGTGGATGTAGAGGTGCACACGTGTCTGTAACGCCCTCGATGCGGCTATATCTCCTACGTGTCGAAGCACGACTTAGAGGCATAACCGCATTGAAAGCAATGCCGCAAGTAAGGTAATCTTCACAACAACCCATGTAAATATATAAAAGGAGAAATGATACATAGTTGGCTTACACTCGCCATGTCACACAAATATATGAATAACATTACAATCATCCAATACACTCATGGTCCGACTACGGTACCAAAATAAAGATCAACCCCCACATGCGACAAAGTCCCCGATCGTCCCAACTGGGCACCACTACTGATCATCTGGGAAAGACACATAGTAACGACGAGAGTCTTCATCGAACTCCCACTTGAGCTCACGCGCATCGTCTGGACCGGTATCATCGGTCTCTGGTTTTGGAAGTAATCTGTGAGTCACGGGGACTCAGCAATCTCGCACCCTCCCGATCAAGACTATTTAAGCTTGTAGGTAAAGGCAAGGTAATATGTGGAGCTCCAGCAAGCGACTAGCATATATGGTGGCTAACCTCTTCGCAAAAGAGAGCTAGAAGAGAAGGCAAAGCACGAACGAAGAACTATGATCAAGAAGTGATCCTATAACAACCTACGTCAAGCATTACTCCAACACCGTGTTCACTTCTCGGACCCCGCCGAGAAGAGACCATCATGGTTACACACGCGGTTGATTCGTTTTAATTAAATTAAGTTTCATGTTATCTACAACCGGACATTAACAAATTCTCATCTGCCCATAACCGCGGGCACGGCTTTCGAAAGTTCAAATCCCTGCAAGGGTGTCCCAACTTAGCCCATCACAAGCTCTCACGGTCAACGAAGGATATTCCTTCTCCCGAGACATTTCGATCAGACTCAGCATCCCGGTTTTACAAGACATCCTCGACAATGGTAAAACTAAACCAGCAACACCACCCAGATGTACCGACAAATCCCGATAGGAGCTGCACATATCTCGTTCTCAGGGCACATCGGATGAGCAAGACGTCGGGTAGGCCAGCCCAGAGTTGCCCCTGGTAGCCCCGGACATCGCTCAGTTGGACCAACACTTAGAGAAGCACTGGCCCGGGGGGGTTAAATTAAAGATGAACCTTGAGTCCGTGAAACCCAAGGGAAAAAGGCTAGGTGGCGAATGGTAAAACCAATGTTGGGCATTGCTGGAAGAGTTTTATTCAAGGCGAACTGTCAAGGGGTTCCCATTATAACCCAACCGCGTAAGGAACGCAAAATCCAGGAACATAACACCGATATGACGGAAACTAGGGTGGCAAGAGTGGAACAAAGCACTAGGCAAAAGGCCGAGCCTTCCATCTTTTACCAAGTATATAGGTGCAATAAGATAACAAGATAATATAGTGATATCCCAACAATAAACAATGTTCCAACAAGGAACGTTCTCCAATCTTCACCTGCAACTAGCAACGCTATAAGAGGGGCTGAGCAAAGCGGTAACATAGCCAATCAACGGTTTGCTAGGACATGGTGGGTTAGAGGTTGACATGGCAATTTGGGAGGCATGAAAATAAGTGGTAGGTATCATAGCAGAGGCATAGCAAAAGAGCGAACATCTAGCAAGCAAAGATAGAAGTGATTTCGAGGGTATGATCATCTTGCCTGCAAAGTTGTCAGAGTTGACTTGATCCTCGTAAGAAAATTCAACAGGCTCCTCATTAGCGAACTCGTCTCCTAGCTCTACCCAAACAAGACAAACAAGCAGAAGGAACACAATCAACAACGTGCAATGCTCAAACAACATGATGCGAACATGGTATGCTATGCGGGATGCGATATGTGATGCATATGCAAGATTTGACAAGGAATGATTGAACCTGGCCTCAACCTGGAAATCCAATAGTGCCACTGGAAAGGTGAGGTGATTTAGGTTGAAATCGATATAAAGATCACCGGAATCGGATGCACGGTTTGGAAATGGCAAGCAAATCAAATATCACACCGGTCTGCGATAATCAGCAAGTAGCCATCTAAATGCATCAAGATAATTATGCTACAGCACTCAAACATGACAACAAAATATATGGCAGGGATCCACTCATGATGCTTGACAAAAGATGAACACTGAGGTACGGCTAATTCATACATAAACAGGTTCAAACAAGTATGGCAGAAGTGCAAATGATGACAGGTTTCAGACTTAGTGAAATTAACACAAGTCTGGAATTTAACATCAGGAAGCACACTTTAGAGCATCAAAACTACATGCTACAGGAACTTAACATGGCAAACTAAGGCATGGCATGAAGCTACTCAAAGAACTTAACAAAAGTCACTTAGTGACCTTGAGCCAAAAGGGATCAGAAAATACAATTGCAAGCATGTGAACATGGCAAAAACATAATCAGATTACAGACTTAGTGAAAAACTGGAGCATGCAAATCAGTTAACGAGTATGCATGTTTACGAGCTCGATGCACTCACTAAAGAGCATCGCATGACAAACTAAGCATACAACCGTCAAGAATACATGACAAAGAAGCTAGACATGACCAGAACAACAACATAGCATGCACGGATCAATAACAACATCCTCGGCAAAATCACTAACAAGTCAACAATCTGCCAGGATTCAGGAAATAGCAAAAGTAGAGCTCAATTGACTCAAGCTAGTGTGCTCCATAATTGCAAACAAAGACATGGATGGATAGAGCACCACCATGTTAACAAATCATCCTTACTTATCATCCTCATAAGAGGCACGGATCACTAGGAAACAACATGAACATATGGCATAATGACAAAAACAGATCAAGGACTTAGTGAAATTCTAAGTCCCTGAAATCAGCATTACCGAATGCACTACTTTGCAAGCTTGTGCTAGTCACCACACATATCACAAAAATACATGGTAAACACCTCTTTAAAGATGGCATGGCATGTAACAAAACTCATGTAGAGCTCAGGAGCATATCATGCACACATTAAACATGGCAAAAATGACAAATATCTATTTGATGAAACAGATCTGACAAGTTTATCACATAGCCCTCTTCCAACAGCATTTCGGGCATCAAGATGAGCTCAAATGAAAATGATGCAATGAGATGAATTTATGTACTCGTTGAGACAAACATTTTGATATGCTACACGCGCAAATAGGAGGTACGGATGCGGATATACGACATGCCAAAGTTTGCAACATAATTAGGGTTTCGGGGATAAAAAGTCAATCGTCCCAAATAGATCTCAGATCTGGCCCAGGAGCACTGTAGAGGCACGGCTGCCGAGGTTCGCTGCCGAGGTCGCCGGAGAAGAAGCAGCAGCCGGACCGAGGCGCGCCGAGGAGGAGGCCGGCCGGCGCGGAAGTCGAGGGCGGCGCGGTGGCGGCGGTGGTCGGCGGCGAGGTGGGGCGGCGCCGGAGGAAAGTGGCGGTGCCCGGGGCGGCGAGGTCGCCGGCGTTGGCGACCGCAGTGGTGCGGTGGCCGGAGCTCGCCGGTTTGGGCGAGGAGAAGCGGCAGGCGGCGGACGCGATGGGCGGCGGGGAGGCGCCCTGGCGGCGCAGCGACGGATGGGCCTCGGGGGCCTGGAGTGGGCTTCCGGGGCCGGCAGCGGCGGCAGATCTACGGCGCCACGTGGCGCGAACTGAGTGGCGGGGCGGTGTGTCCGGCGTGCCCGGACACGTCCGGCACGCCGAGGAATGAAAGATCTAGGGTTTGGAAGGAGGGGCTCCGGGATTTTCGAGGAGGGGTCTATATATAGGGGTAGAGGGAGCTAGGAAGCTCAGAATGAGGTGCGGTTTTTGGCCGCACGATCGTGATCAAACGCTCTAGAAGATGGAGATGGTTTAGGTGGGTTTTGGGCCAGTTTGGAAGGGTGTTGGGCTGCAACACACACGAGGCCTTTTCGGTCCCTCGGTTAACCGTTGGAGTATCAAACGAAGTCCAAATGGCACAAAACTTGACAGGCGGTCTACCGGTAGTAAACCAAGGCCGCATGGCAAGTCTCGGTCCAATACGGAAATGTTTAACCCCCACACATGAAAAGAGGTAGAAAGGACCACCGGAGGAGATAGGAGCGCCGGAATGCAAAACGGACAACGGGGAAAATGCTCGGATGCATGAGGAACACGTATGCAAATGCAATGCACATGATGACATGATATGAGATGCATGACAAAGGCAACAACACACGGAGACAAAAACCCAAACCCGAGGAAAATAAAATAACTTAGGGCCGGAAACGGCAAGAGTTGAGATACATATAAGGTAAATTACATCCGGGGTGTTACAACACTCCACCACTACGAAAGGATCTTGTCCCGAGATCTAGGACTGGAAAAATGCCGGGTACTCAGAACGGAGGTGATCCTCGCGTTCCCAGGTGGCTTCACGGTCGGAATGGCGTGACCACTTGACTTTGAGGAATTTGATTGACTTATTGCGAGTCTTGCGTTCAGTCTCTTCAAGAATAGCAATTGGGTGCTCACGATAAGAGAGGTCTCCTTGGAGATCAATGTCTTCGAAGTTGACGGTGCGATCAGGGGTCTTGAAGCACTTGCGGAGCTGAGAGACATGGAACACGTCGTGCACATTAGCAAAGTTGGAGGGAAGCTCAAGTTGATAGGCGAGATCGCCTCTCTTGCTAACGATCTTGAAAGGACCCACATATCTAGGGGCAAGCTTCCCTTTGATACCGAAGCGACGAGTACCTTTCATTGGAGAGACGCGGAGGTAAACATGGTCTCCGATCTCGAAAGTCAAATCACGATGCTTACTATCATAGTAGCTCTTCTGGCGCGATTGCGCTGCTTTGAGGTTATCATGAATGACCTTGCACATTTCCTCTGCCTCTGTGATCAAGTCATTTCCGAGAAGTTGACGTTCACTGGTCTCTGACCAGTTAAGAGGAGTACAGCACTTTCTGCCATAGAGAATTTCAAATGGGGCCTTGCCTGAACTTGCTTGAAAACTGTCGTTGTAGGAGAACTCGGCATATGGAAGACAATCTTCCCACTTCATGCCGAAAGAGATAACGCAAGCCCTGAGCATATCTTCGAGAATCTGATTGACACGCTCGACTTGGCCGCTAGTTTGAGGATGAAAAGCTGTGCTGAAACGGATGTTGGTGCCCATGGCCTTCTAAAAAGAATCCCAAAACTTGGAGGTAAAGATGCTGCCACTGTCTGAAGAGATCAACTGCGGAATGCGGTGCAGAGAGGCAATCTGAGATGTATACAGCTCCAACAATTGAGCTGCAGTGATAGACTCTTTGATAGGCAGAAAGTGAGCCACTTTAGTGAGTTTGTCGATGACAACGAATATAGCATCATTGCCACGCTTGGACTTTGGAAATCCCGTCACGAAGTCCATCTCAATGTGGTCAAACTTCCATTCTGGAATGGCAAGAGGTTGGAGGAGACCAGCTGGTCGTTGGTGTTCTGCCTTCATTCTTCTGCAGACATCACATTCATTCACGAACTGAGCAATCTCGTGCTTCATTCGAGTCCACCAATAAGCCTGCTTGAGGTCCTGGTACATCTTCGTACTCCTAGGGTGGATAGAGAGGAGTGAATTGTGAGCCTCATTCATAATGACTTTACGAAGGTCACCTTTAGGCACAACAATGCGATCCTCAAGGAAGAGAGCATCCTTGTCATCAAGGCGATAGCACTTGTACTTGGGTTGACTCTTGGCAATCCCAATCTTCACCTTCTTCACCATAGCATCAAGAAGTTGAGCCTCGCGAATCTGATCTTCCAAAGTAGGAGAGACTTGAAGGTTGGTGAGGAAACCTTGAGGAACAACTTGTAGATTGAGTTTGCGGAAAGCTTCACAAAGCTCGGGTTGGTAAGGCTTGAGAATCAGACTGTTGCAGTAAGCCTTCCTGCTCAATGCGTCAGCAATTACATTGTCCTTGCCTGGAGTATATTCGATGCTCGGATTATACTCTTGAATCATTTCGACCCAACGAGTCTGCCTGAGGTTGAGATTAGGCTGAGTGAAGATGTACTTGAGACTCTTGTGGTCAGTGAAGATGTTCACTTTTCTCCCCAATAAGAGATGTCTCCAAGTCAAAAGAGCATGCACAACTGCCGCCAACTCGAGGTCATGAGTGGGTTAGTTCTTCTCGTTGGGCTTCAACACTGCACCAAGACCTTGAAGAGAGGCATCGCAGAAGACCTCGAATGGTTTGGATTCATCAGGAGGAGTCAGAACTGGAGCAGTGACTAATTTCTCTTTCAAAGTGCTGAAAGCGATGTCACATTCCGGAGACCAAATGTACTTCACGTGTTTCTGGAGAAGGTTGGAAAGCGGCTTCGTGATCTTTGAAAAGTTCTCAACAAACCTTCGACGGTATCTTGCGAGACCAAGGAAGCTGCAGAGTTGCTTCACGTTCTGAGGTGGTTCCCAATTCACAATTACAGACACCTTCTCAGGATTCACCGCTATGCCCTTGGCAGAGATGATATGCCCAAGATGGAGAACCTCACCGAGCCAAAACTTGCACTTTGAAAACTTGGCGTAGAACTGATTCTCTCTGAGCTTATCGAGCACCAAACGCAAGTGCTTGGCATGATCTTCCTTGTTCTTGGAAAAGACCAAAATGTCATCGAGGTAGACCAAGAAGAAGTCATTTGTGTAGGGGTTGAAGATGAAGTTCATCATGCGAGAGAAAGTCGGCGAAGCGTTGAAAAGGCCAAAAGACATGACAGTGTATTCATATGAACCATAGCTTGTTCTGAAAGGCGTCTTGGGAATATCTTGCTCACGAATTCGAATCTGGTGATAGCCCATATGGTGATCAAGCTTGGAGAATACTTGAGCACCTTTGAGTTATTCAAACAGCTCATTGATGTTGGGAAGTGGGTACTTGTTCTTTATAGTCTTCTTGTTCAATTGATGGTAGTCAACACAAAGTCGGTCCGTTCCATCCTTCTTATTCACAAAAAGAACTCCACAACCCCACGGTGAAGAACTAGGTCGGATGAGACCCATTCGCTCTTGAATACCGAGTTGCTTCTTCAGCTCTTTCAACTCTTCAGGTCCAAACTTGTAGGGACGTTTGCAAACAGGTTCCGTGCCCGGATCAGGATCGATAACGAATTCAACTGGCCGGTGTGGAGGCATTCCTAGAAGCTCTTCTGGAAAGACATCTTAATATTCGCAAACGACTGGAATTTGAGAGATGGCATCCAGTTCACCCTTCTCATTGAGAGAAAAATAGACGGATGGTATCGTCATTAGCGGCAAAGACAATTACATCCTTAGAAGAGTGAGTCAATTGAATCTGCCTGGCAGCACCATCAAGCTGAGCCTTGTGCTTAGAAAGCCAATCCATACCAAGAATAAGATCAATATCCGAGTTACCAAGGACCATTGGAGAAGAAAGAAACATGTAATCACCCAACGTGATAGTAACATCCGGAGCCATCATTTTGGTGTTCATGAACAAACCCGGAGAAGAAACCGCTATCGGCTTAGGCAAATCAACAGTATGCGCATCATGCATGGATGCAAAAGGCTTCGATAAAAATGACAAAGATGCACCAGTATCAAAAAGAACTCTTGCGGGAATGTCATTAATAGGAAGGTTACCCATAATCACATCTGGCGAGTCCTTTGCCTGAGCTGTGTTCAACAAGTTGACCTTAGCGGACTTGGGGTTATGCTTGACCACAGCTGTACTTGCCGATCTCACAGGAGGAGGAGGAGGAGGGAGACGCCTCTGATTGAAGCATTTGTTGGCATAGTGACCCTTCTGTTGGCACTTATTGCACGTGACCTCTAAGAGTGGACGGTGATACGGAGCACTTGATCTTGGAGCTTGAGACGAAGTCTTGTTTTGAAAGCCGGGGTTGGGGGGGGGGGAAGATCCACTGCCGCCTTTGCTCTTCTGCTGATAAGGCTGACGGAACGGAGGAGGAGGAAGCCAATACTTTTGCTGCTTAGCCACTTGAGTTGAGGAAGAAGGAGTTGCATCTCTGACTCGCTTCTTGGAAGCATCGCACTTCAGTTGAGCAGTCTCTTGCTTCATTGCCATGTTGTAAAACTCATCATACCTCTTGGGCTCAAAGAGGACAAGAGATAGCTGGATTTCTTCTCTGAGACCACCCCTGAACTGGTATATCATGCTCTTCTCATCAGGGACGTCTTGCTTAGCAAAATGGGCGAGCTTCTGAAACATCTTGTTGTACTCGTAGGCAGACATAGAGCCTTGCTTCAGGTTGCGGAATTCCTCACGCTTGCTTTCAACCACGCTTTGAGGAATATGATGAGCTTTGAAGTCTTGACGGAATTCATCCCAGGTAATCACACGGCCTCCTCTGGAATCTTTGTACTGTTGAAACCATTCTACAGCTTGGTCTTTGAGTTGGAAGGAAGCGAACTTGACAAAGTCCTCAGGCCTGACGTTACTACACTCGAAATGCTTGCATATGTCCACGAGCCAATCATCAGCGTCTGTTGCCTCAACACAATTGCTGAAGGTCTTTGCTGGTTAGCAAGGAACTGGTTGAGTGTAGCAAAGTGATTCTGATTGTTGCCTTGGCCCTGGTTCCCTTGGTTGCGCTCTTGAAGAAGTTGCATGATCAGCTGCGTGTTTGCATTGGTAGCGGCCATCACAGCTTGCCATGCCTCCGGAGGTGGAGGTGGTGGTGGCGGATCAGGATCAGGATTCGGAGTCGTGCGCATTGGAGGAGCCATCCTGAATAGGTTGACATCCATTAGCACATTGACAGACAAATATTGAAGCTGAATCAAACGGGTTGAAATTGCAACATATAGTCTTCACATCCGAACAAAAATGAATGAATGCATTCCAATCAAAATGGTCACATATCCATAAATTGAGAAGCCACTTAGAATTGAGGTAGAAGAAAAACAACAAGGTACGGAACAAGAACAAATACTCGGTAAGGATCACCCAATCTCAAACCAAATATCCGTGGAAGAAGAACTAGAGCTACAAGAATTCCCACCTATGAAACTCCCGAACCTTTCCAGTTATGCAATCAGGTGTTGGGGATACAGGGGAAGCATAATATCTCACCCAAATCTAGCAAATCCTACATCCATCTATATCCATCCTTCAACACATAACCGAGAAAAACATCGGAAATCGTTTACCTCAACCTTCGAAAAGCATCTGTTATACAAGTTATGGCAATACTCCCGAACTCCCGCCCCAGTACTGGATGGCGTCGAGGTTATCTCACCAACAACTGCATAAAAGAGATTTTCGATGTCAGCGAAACTCAGGTATTCCAGAATCTCAACGATAAAATTGTGACGACAACACCTCGAAGCTCAACTCCCCGGGACACTGCCACAACCCCTAAATGACAGGAGGCACCAAGAACAATGTTCTCGTCACAAATCGATCGGAACGATTCCAAGATACCCGTGTGATCCTAAAAAAAATTAGTGAAATTTGAGAAGAGAAGAGTCAAAACTCTACGTCAGGATGCCTTACCAGAGCGATGAAGGGACTGGGGAGTAAAAAGAATTCCTAAACTCTCCGATATATATAATCCTAAATGACTTAAAACATTTTGTCTAGACTCAACAACGCCAGCGATTCGATCAAGCAGGGGGCTCCTAAGGTCGGGGAAGGCTCTGATTACCAACTTGTAACGCCCTCGATGCGTCTATATCTCCTACGTGTTGAAGCACGACTTAGAGGCATAACCGCATTGAAAGCAATGTCGCAAGTAAGGTAATCTTCACAACAACCCATGTAAATATATAAAAGGGGAAAGGATACATAGTTGTCTTACACTTGCCACGTCACACAAATATATGAATAACACTACAATCATCCAATACACTCATGGTCCGACTACGGTACCAAAATAAAGATCAACCCCACATGCGACAAAGTCCCCGATCGCCCCAGCTGGGCACCACTACTGATCATCTGGGAAAGACACATACTAACGACGAGAGTCTTCATCGAACTCCCACTTGAGCTCACGTGCATCGTCGGGAACGGTATCATCGGTCCCTGTATCTGGTTTTGGAAGTAATCTGTGAGTCACGGGGACTCAGCAATCTCGCACCCTCACGATCAAGACTGTTTAAGCTTATAGGTAAAGGCAAGGTAATATGTGGAGCTGCATCAAGCGACTAGCATATCTGGTGGCTAACCTGTTCGCAAAAGAGAGCTAGAAGAGAAGGCAAAGCACGAACGAAGAACTATGATCAAGAAGTGATCCTATAACAACCTACGTCAAGCATTACTCCAACACCGTGTTCACTTCCCGGACTCCGCCGAGAAGAGACCATCACGGTTACACACGCGGTTGATTCGTTTTAATTAAATTAAGTTTCATGTTATCTACAACTGGACATTAACAAATTCCCATCTGCCCATAACCGCGGGCACGGCTTTCAAAAGTTCAAATCCCTGCAGGGGTGTCCCAACTTAGCCCATCACAAGATCCCATGGTCAACGAAGGATATTCCTTCTCCCGAGACATTCCGATCAGACTCGGCATCCCGGTTTTACAAGACATCCTCGACAATGGTAAAACTAAACCAGCAACACCACCCAGATGTGCCGACAAATCCCGATAGGAGCTGCACATATCTCGTTCTCAGGGCACACCGGATGAGCAAGACATCGTGCAGGCCAGCCCAGAGTTGCCCCTGGTAGCCCCGGACATCGCTCAGTTGGACCAACACTTAGAGAAGCACTGGCCCGGGGGGGTTAAATTAAAGATGAACCTTGAGTCCGTGAAACCCAAGGGAAAAAGGCTAGGTGGCGAATGGTAAAACCAATGTTGGGCATTGCTGGAAGAGTTTTATTCAAGGCAAACTGTCAAGGGGTTCCCATTATAACCCAACCGCGTAAGGAACGCAAAATCCGGGAACATAACACCGATATGACGGAAACTAGGGCGGCAAGAGTGGAACAAAACACTAGGCAAAAGGCCGAGCCTTCCACCCTTTACCAAGTATATAGGTGCATTAAGATAACAATTTAATATAGTGATATCCCAACAATAAACAATGTTCCAACAAGGAACGATCTCCAATCTTCACCTGCAACTAGCAACGCTATAAGAGGGGCTGAGCAAAGCGGTAACATAGCCAATCAACGGTTTGCTAGGACATGGTGGGTTAGAGGTTGACATGGCAATTTGGGAGGCATGAAAGCAAGTGGTAGGTATCGTAGCATAGGCATAGCAAAAGAGCGGGCATCTAGCAAGCAAAGATAGAAGTGATTTCAAGGGTATGATCATCTTGCCTGCAAAGTTGTCAGAGTTGACTTGATCCTCGTAACCAAACTCAACAGGCTCCTCGTTAGAGAACTCGTCTCCTGGCTCTACCCAAACAAGACAAACTAGCAAAAGGAACACAATCAACCACGTGCAATGCTCAAACAACATGATGCGAACATGGTATGTTATGCGGGATGCGATATGTGATGCATATGCAAGATTTGACAAGGAATGATTGAATCTGGCCTCAACATGGAAATTCAAGAGTTCCACTGGAAAGGTGAGGTGATTTCGGTTGAAATTGATATAAAGATCACCGGAATCGGATGCACGGTTTGGAAATGGCAAGCAAAACAAATATGGCACCGGTCTACGATAATCAGCAAGTAGCCATCTAAATGCATCAAGATAATTATGCTACAGCACTCAAACATGACAACAAAATATATGGCAGGGATCCACTCATGATTCTTGACAAAAGATGAACACTGAGCAACGGCTAATTCATCCATTAACAGGTTCAAACAAGTATGGCAAAAGTGCAAATGATGACAGGTTTCAGACTTAGTGAAATTAACACAAGTCTGGAATTTGACATCAGGAAGCACACTTTAGAGCATGAAAACTACATGCTGCAGGAACTTAACATGGCAAAGCAAGGCATGGCATGAAGCTACTCAAAGCACATAACAAAAGTGCCTTAGTGACCTTGAGCCAAAAGGGATCAGAAAATACAATTGCAAGCATGTGAACATGCCAAAAACATAATCAGATTACAGACTTAGTGAAAAACTGGAGCATGCAAATCAGTTAACGAGTAGGCATGTTTACGAGCTCGATGCACTCACTACAGAGCATGGCATGACAAACTAAGCATTCACCCATCAAGAATACATGACAAAGAAGCTAGACATGACCAGAACAACAACATAGCATGCACGGATCAATAGCAACATCCTCGGCAAAATCACTAACAAGTCAACAATCTGCCAGGATTCACGAAATAGCAAAAGTAGAGCTCTATTGACTCAAGCTAGTGTGCTCCATAATTTCAAAAAAAGACATGGATGGATAGAGCACCACCATGTTAACAAATCATCCTTATTGATCATCCTCAAAAGAGGCACGGATCACTAGGAAACAACATGAACATATGGCATAACGACAAAAACAGATCAAGGACTTGGTGAAATTCTAAGTCCCTGAAATCAGCATTGCCGAATGCACTACTTTGCAAGCTTGTGCTAGTCACCACACATATCACAAAAATACATGGTAAGCACCTTTGTAAAGATGGCATGGCATATAACAAAACTCATGTAGAGCTCAGGAGCATATCATGCACACATTAAACATGGCAAAAATGACAAATATCTATTTCATGAAACAGATCTGACAAGTTTATCACATAGCCCTTTTCCAACAGCATTTCTAGAATCAAGATGAGCTCAAATGAAAATGATGCAATGAGATGAAATGATGTACTCGTTGAGACGAACATTTTGATATGCTACACGCGCAAATCAGAGCTACGGATGCGGAGATACGACATGCCAAAGTTTGCAACATAATTAGGGTTTCGGGGATAAAAAGTCAACCGTGTGGAATATACAAGCCAAGTCCTATGATGAAAATTCCCACTAGTATATGAAAGTGACAAAACAAAATACTCTCTATCATGAATATTATGGTGCTACTTTGAAGCACAAGTGTGGCAAAGGATAGTAGCATTGTCCCTTCTATTTTTTTGGCCTTTTTTATTTGGCCTTTCTTTTTTCTTTTTCTTTTATTTGGGATAATGCTCTATTAATGATGATCATCACACTTCTATTTATTTACAACTCAATGATTACAACTTGATACTAGAACAAAAGATGACTCTATATGAATGCCTCCGGCGGTGTACCGGGATATGCAATGAATCAAGAGTGACATGTATGAAAATTATGAACGGTGGCTTTGCCACAAATACTATGTCAACTACATGATCATGCTAAGCAATATGACAATGATGAATGTGTCATGATAAACAGAATGGTGGAAAGTTGCATGGCAATATATCTCAGAATGGCTATGGAAATGCCATAATAGGTAGGTATGGTGGCTGTTTTGAGGAAGATATAAGGAGGTTTATGTGTGAAAGAGCGTATCATATCATGGGGTTTGGATGCACCGGCGAAGTCTTCACCAACTCTCAAGGTGAGAAAGGGCAATGCACGGTACCGAAGAGGCTAGCAATGATGGAAGGGTGAGAGTGCGTATAATCCATGGACTCAACATTAGTCATAAAGAACTCACATACTTATTGTAAAAATCTACAAGTCATCAAAAACCAAGCACTACGCGCATGCTCCTAGGGGGATAGATTGGTAGGAAAAGACCATCGCTCATCCCCGACCGCCACTCATAAGGAAGACAATCAAAGAACACCTGTTTCAAATTTGTTACATAACGTTTACCATACGTGCATGCTACGGGACTTGCAAACTTCAACACAAGCACTTCTCAAACTCACAACTACTCAACTAGCATGACTTTGATATTATTACCTCCATATCTCAAAACAATCATCAAGCATCAAACTTCTCTTAGTATTCAAAACACTCATAAGATTTTTTTTACTAATCTTGAATACCTAGCATATTAGGATTATTTAAGCAAATTACCATGATATTTAAGACTCCCAAAATAATCTAAGTAAAGCATGAGAGATAAATAGTTTCTATAAAACAAATCCACCACCATGCTCTAAAAGACATAAGTGAAGTACTAGAGCAAAACTATATAACTCAAAAGATATAAGCGAAGCACATAGAGTATTCTAACAAATTCCAAATCATATATGGCTCTCTCAAAAGGTGTGTACAGCAAGGATGATTGTGGTAAACTAAAAAGCAAAGACTCAAATCATACAAGACTCTCCAAGCAAAACACATATCATGTGGTGAATAAAAATATAGCTCCAAGTAAAGTTACCGATAGAAGTAGACGAAAGAGGGGATGCCTTCCGGGGCATCCCCAAGCTTTGGTTTTAGGTGTCCTTAGATTATCTTGGGGGTGCCATGGTCATCCCTAAGCTTAGGCTCTTGCAACTCGTTGTTCCATAATCCATCAAATCTTTACCCAAAACTTGAAAACTTCACAACACAAAACTCAAAGTAGAAAATCTCGTGAACTCCGTTAGCGAAAGAAAACAAAAGACCACTTCAAGGTACTGTAATGAACTCATTATTTATTTATATTGGTGTTAAACCTACTGTATTCCAACTTCTCTATGGTTTATAAACAATTTTACTAGCCATAGACTCATCAAAATAAGCAAACAACACACGAAAAACAGAATCTGTCAAAAACAGAACAGTCTGTAGTAATCTGTATCTAGAGCACGATATGGAACCCCAAAAATTCTAAAATAAATTGCTGGACGTGAGGAATTTATCTATTAATCATCTTCAAAAAGAATTAACTAAATAGCACTTTCCAAATAAAACTGGCAGCAGTTCTCGTGAGCGCTAAATTTCTGTTTTTTAGCAAGATATTAAGACTTTCCCCAAGTCTTCCCAACGGTTCTACTTGGCACAAACACTAATTAAACACACAAAACACAACCAAAACAGAGGATAGATAAATTATTTATTACTAAACAGGAGCAAAAATCAAGGAATAAAAATAAAATTGGGTTGCCTCCCAACAAGCGCTATCGTTTAACGCCCCTAGCTAGGCATAAAAAGCAAGGATAGATCTAGGTATTGCCATCTTTGGTAGGCAATCCATAAGTGGCTCTCATAATAGATTCATAAGGTAATTTAATTTTCTTTCTAGGAAAGTGTTCCATTCCTTTCCTTAACGGAAATTGGAATCTAATATTTCCTTCCTTCATATCAATAATTGCACCAATCATTCTAAGGAAAGGTCTACCAAGAATAATAGGACATGAAGGATTGCAATCTATGTCAAGAATGATAAAATCTACGTGCACATAATTCCTATTTGCAACAATAAGAACATCATTAATTCTTCCCATAGGTTTCTTAATAGTGGAATCCGCAAGGTGCAAGTTTAGAGAGCAATCATCAAAATCACGGAAACCTAACAAATCACACAAAGTCTTTGGAATCGTGGAAACACTAGCACCCAAATCACATAAATCATAGAACTCATGATCTTTAATCTTAATTTTAATAGTTGGTTTCAACTCATCATAAAGTTTTCTAGGGATAGAAACTACTAATTCAAGTTTTCTTCATAAGATTGCATCAAGGCATCAACAATATGTTTAGTAAACGCTTTATTTTGACTATAAGCATGAGGAGAATTTAGCATGGATTGCAACAAGGAAATACAATCAATCAAAGAGCAATTTTCATAATTAAATTCCTTGAAATCTGAAATAGTGGGTTTAGCAACATCTAGGGTTCTAATTTCTTCGATCCCACTTTCATCAAATTTAGCATCAAGATCTAAAAACTCCGAATTTTTGGAACGCCTTCTAGGTAAAGGTGGATCATATTCAGTCCCATCATTATTAAGATTCATATTGCAAAACAAAGATTTAATAGGGGACACATCAATAACTTTTAGATCTTCATCTTTATTTTCATAGGAACTAGAAGAACACGTTCTTATAAAGGCATCTTTCTTAGCACGCATCCTAGCGGTTCTTTCTTTGCACTCATCAATGGAAATTCTCATGGCTTTGAGAGACTCATTGATATCATGCTTAGGTGGAATAGATCTAAGTTTCAAAGAATCAACATCAAGAGAAATTCTAGCAACGTTCCTAGACAAATCATCAATTTTAAGCATTTTTTCTTCAATCAAAACATTGAAATTCTTTTGCGAAGTAATAAATTCTTTAATATTAGATTCAAAATCAGAGGGCATCTTATTATAATTTCCATAAGAATTGTTGTAGGAATTACCATAATTATTAGAGGGATTACTAGGATAAGGCCTAGGATTAAAATTTCCTCTATACGCATTGTTACCAAAATTGTTCCTACCAAAAAAATTCACATCCATAGATTCATTATTATTCTCAATCAAAGTAGACAAGGGCATATCATTAGGATCAGAAGAAACACTCTTACTAGCAAATAATTTCATAAGTTCATCCATCTTTCCACTCAAAACATTAATTTCTTCTATCGCATGCACCTTTTTATTAGTAGATCTTTCACTATGCCATTGAGAATAATTAACCATAATATTATCTAGGAGTTTAGTAGCTTCTCCTAAAGTGGTTTCCATAAAAGTGCCTCCTGCGGCCGAATCTAAAAGATTTCTAGAAGCAAAATTCAATCTGGCATAAAAAATTTGTATAGTCATCCACAAATTCAAACCATGAGTAGGGCAATTACGTATCATTAATTTCATCCTCTCCCAAGCTTGTGCAACATGTTCATGATCAAGTTGCTTAAAATTCATAATGTCGTTTCTAAGGGAGATGATCTTAGCGGGAGGAAAATACTTAGAGATAAAAGCATCTTTGCACTTGTTCCAAGAATCAATACTATTTTTAGGCAAAGACGAAAACCAAGCTTTAGCACAATCTCTACGCGAAAAAGGAAATAGCTTCAATTTAACAATATCATTATCCGCATCTTTCTTCTTTTGCATATCACACAAATCAACGAAGCTATTTAGATGGGTAGCGGCATCTTCACTAGGAAGGCCAGAAAATGGATCTTTCATAACAAGATTCAGCAAAGTGGCATTAATTTCACAGGATTCAACATTGGTAAGAGGAGCAATCGGAGTGCTAATAAAAGCATTGTTGTTGGTATTGGTAAAGTCACACAATTTAGTGTTATATTGAGCCATTGTGACAAGCAAGCAATCCAACACACAAGCAAACAAAAAGCAAGCGGGCAAAAATAGGCAAATAGAGGAAGAGAGGGAGGATAGAGAGAGAGAGGGCAAATAAAATGGCAAGGGTGAAGTGGGGGGAGGAAAATGAGAGGCGAATGGAAAATAATGTAATGCGGGAGATAAGGATTGTGATGGCTACTTGGTATGTTGACTTTTGCATAGGCGCCAAAAATGGCTCGTTGTTGGAAGTCAAATCTTGACTTGCACGAACCTCCCCGCAACGGCGCCAGAAATTCTTCTTGCTACCTCTTGAGCACTGCGTTCGATTTCCCCAAAGAGGAAAGGATGATGTAGCAAAGTAGCATAAGTATTTCCCTCAGTTTTTGAGAACCAAGGTATCAGTCCAGTACGAGGTTGCGCGCGTCCCCTAGTACCTCGACAAAGCAAATAACTCCTCGCAACCAATGCGATAAGGGGTTGTCAATCCCTTCACGATCACTTACGAGAGTGAGATCTGATAGATATGATAAGATAATATTTTTGGTATTTTTGTGATAAAGATGCAAAGTAAAATAAAGGCAAAGTAAAAGCAAAGGAAATAAGTAAGTATTGGAAGATTAATATGATGAAGATAGACCCGGGGGCTATAGGTTTCACTAGTGGCTTCTCTCAAGAGCATAAGTATTTTACGGTGGGTGAACGAATTACTGTTGAGCAATTGACAGAATTGAGCATAGTTATGAGAATATCTAGGTATGATCATGTATATAGGCATCCCGTTCGAGACAAGTAGACCGACTCCAGCCTGCATCAACTACTATTACTCCACTCATCGACCACTATCCAGCATGCATCTAGAGTATTAAGTTCATGAAAACAGAGTAACGCCTTAGCAAGATGACATGATGTAGAGGGATAAATTCATACAATATGATTAAAACCCCATCTTGTTATCCTGAATGGCAACAATACAATACGTGCCTTGCTGCCCCTACTATCACTGGGAAAGGACACCGCAAGATTGAACCCAAAGCTTAGCACTTCTCCCATTGCAAGAAAGATCAATCTAGTAGACCAAACCAAACTGATAATTCGAAGAGACCTGCAAAGATAACCAATCATACATAAAAGAATTCAGAGCAGATTCAAATATTGTTCATAGATAGACTTGATCATAAACCCACAATTCATCGGTCTCAACAAACACACCGCAAAAAGAAGATTACATCGAATAGATCTCCACAAGAGAGGGGGAGAACATTGTATTGAGATCCAAAAAGAGAGAAGAAGCCATCTAGCTAATAACTATGGACCCGAAGGTCTGAGGTAAACTACTCACACTTAGTCGGAGAGGCTATGGTGTTGATGTAGAAGCCCTCCGTGATGGATACCCCCTCCGGCGGAGCTCTGGAACAGTCCCCAAGATGGGATCTAGTGGATACAGAAAGTTATGGTGGTGGAATTAGGGTTTTGGCTCTGTTTCTGATCGTTTGGGGGTACGTAGGTATATATAGGAGAAAGGAGTACGTTGGTGGAGCAACAGGGGGCCCACGAGGGTGGAGGGCGTGCCTGGGGGGAGGCGCGCCCCCTACCTCGTGGCTTCGTCTTTTGTTTATTGACATAGGGTCCAAGTCTCCTGGATCATGTTCGGTGAGAAAATCACGTTCCCAAAGGTTTCATTCCATTTGGACTCCGTTTGATATTCTTTTTCTTCGAAACCCTGAAATAGGCAAAAACAGCAATTCTTGGCTGGGCCTCCGGTTAATAGGTTAGTCCCAAAAATAATATAAAAGCGGAAAATAAAGCCCAATAATGTCCAAAAAAGTAGATAATATAGCATGGAGCAATCAAAAAATATAGATACGTTGGAGACGTATCAAGCTTCTGTGGCATGGGGTATCATGCCCTTGCGTCCCGTAGCACCGTGCTGACAAAGTACACCGGGTGCTCGACAAGGGCGGGAGCATCGACGGAACCCGAAGTCTCTGGAGGTTGCGACGCCTCCTGAGATGGAGGGACCTCAGGAGTTTGGTCACCCATCGGGGCCTGATACGTCTCCAACGTATCTATAATTTTTGATTGTTCCATGCTATATTATATTCTGTTTTGGACATTATTGGGCTTTATTGTACACTTTTATATTATTTTTGGTACTAACCTATTAACCGGAGGCCCAGCCCAGAATTGATGTTTTTTGCCTATTTCAGAGTTTCACAGAAAAAGAATATCAAACGGAGTCCAAACGGAATGAAACCTTCGGGAATGTGATTTTCGGAACGAACGTGATCCAGAGGACTTGGACCCTATGTCAAGACATCAACCAGGAGGCCACCAGGTAAGGGGTGCGCCTACCCCCCTGGGGGCGCCCTCCACCCTCGTGGGCCCCCTGTTGCTCCACCAACGTACTCCTTCCTCCTATATATACCTACGTACCCCCAAACTACCATATACGGAGCCAAAACCCTAATTCCACCGCCATAACTTTCTGTATCCACGAGATCCCATCTTGGGGCCTTTTTCGAAGCTCCGCCGGAGGGGGCATTGATCACAGAGGGCATCTACATCAACACCATAGCCCTTCTGATGAAGTGTGAGTAGTTTACCTCAGACCTTAGGGTCCATTGTTATTAGCTAGATGGCTTCTTCTCTCTTTTTGGATCTCAATACAAAGTTATCCCCCTCTCTTGTGGATATCTATTTGATGTAATCTTCTTTTGCAATGTGTTTGTTGAGACCGATGAATTGTGGGTTTATGATAAAGTTTATCTATCAGCAATATTTGAATCTTCTCTGAATTCTTTTATGTATGATTGGTTATCTTTGCAAGTCTCTTCGAATTAGCAGTTTGGTTTGGCCTACTAGATTGATATTTCTTGCAATGGGAGAAGTGCTTAGCTTTGGGTTCAATCTTGCGGTGTCCTTTCCCAGTGACCGTAGGGGAAGCAAGACACGTATTGTATTGTTGCCATCAAGGATAACAAGATGGGGTTTATATCATATTGCATGAGTTTATCCCTCTACATCATGTCATCTTGCTTAAAGCATTACTCTGTTCTCTTGAACTTAATACTCTAGATGCATGCTGGATAGCGGTCGATGTGTGGGGTAATAGTAGTAGATGCGGGCAGGAGTCGGTCTACTTGTCTCGGACGTGATGCCTATATACATGATCATACCTAGATATTCTCATAACTATGCTCAATTCTGTCAATTGCTCAACAGTAATTTGTTCACCCACCGTAAATACTTATGCTCTTGAGAGAAGCCACTAGTGAAACCTATGGCCCTCGGGTCTATTTCCATCATATTAATCTTCCAATACTTAGTTATTTCCTTTGCCATTTATTTTACTTGCACCTTTTATTTCTCTTTATCGTAAAAATACCAAAAATATTATCTTATCATATCTATCAGATCTCACTCTCTTAAGTGACCCTATAGGGATTGACAACCCCTTATCGCGTTGGTTGCGATGATTTATTTGTTTGTGTAGGTGCGAGGGACTTGTGCGCGGCCTCCTACTGGATCGATACCTTGGTTCTCAAAAACTGAGGGAAATACTTACGCTACTTTGCTGCATCACCCTTTCCTCTTCATGGGAAAACCAGCGCCAGTGCTCAAGAGGTAGCAAGAAGGATTTCGTGCTCAAGAGGTAGCAAGAAAGATTTGACTCCCGACAATGAGTCACTTGTGGAGCCGTTGCAAGTCAAGACATACCAAGTACCCATCACAAACCCTTATCTCCCGCATTACATTATTTGCCATTTGCCTCTCGTTTTCCTCTCCCTTGCCATTTTATTCGCCCTCTCTCTCCATCCTCCTTCTCTTTCCCTATTTGCCTCTTTTTGCCCGTTTCTTGTTCGCTTGTGTGTTAGATTGCTTGCTTGTCATTATGGCTAGTCCCCTATCTTCTCCGTTTTCTCCCGAAAATGAAGTTCTTAATTTTAAGCAAAGGGAAGGAGAAAACCTAAAAGACGCTTGGTATAGAATTTGCAATGCTCAAAATAGATCTACCAGGAAGCAATCTACTTCTATTCTTCTCCGCAATTTTTATGTAGGTGCTATTCCTTGGCACAGATATGTTCTTGATACCATTGCCGGAGGGAATTTCTTGGGTAGCCACACTTTCGATTCCTATAATGCTATGATAGATTTGTTTGGCTCACCCCCTCTTTTGGTTAATGGAACTATGTTAACATTGGAGCATGTAATGCAAAAACTTGAAATTATTGAAAATAAAGTTGCTACCGTTGAGTTAATTGAAATTTTCGATAAAAAGATCCACAAGCAAATTACCCAATATGGATCTAAAGTAGGATTAACTTTGAAAAAAATTAAATATAAGGAACCTATAGTTAATGAAAGAATAAATCATGATTCGACTAGAATCGATAAACTTGAGGGTATCATTACCAACTTGGGAACCGCCTTTTCTTCCGTAAAGAATACTCCAAGTCCTCCAACTAAAATTGCCAAGCTTATGTATGTTCCTAATAATAAGGGTGAATCCTCTAGCAAATAAACTGCGGATCTCTAATCTATAAGTATTCATCCTAATCTTTTTGCTATCATTAAGGAACCATTTGCTACTAATGATTTTTTTGATCTTGTGCCTAGAAGTTTGATTATTGATAAAAGGAAAGAAACTCCTAAATGTGATAGATGTCTCATTAAAGAATTACCTACTAAAGATACCTAGATCTATCCTTGCTTTTATGCCTAGCTAGGGGCGTTAAACGATAGCGCTTGTTGGGAGGCAACCCAATTTTATTTTTGTTCCTTGATTTTTGCTCCTATTTAGTAATAAATAATTTATATAGCCTCTATTTTGGCTGTGTTTTTTGTGTTTAATTAGTGTTTGTGCCAAGTAGAACCGTTGGGAAGACTTGGGGAAAGTCTTTTTAATCTTGCTGTAAAAAACAGAAACTTTAGCACTCACGAGAATTGCAGCCATTTTTATTTGGAAAGTGATATTTAGTTAATTGTTTTTGAAGATGATTAATAGATAAATTACTCACGTCCATCAGTTTATTTTAGAATTTTTGGTGTTCCAGATCTTGCGTTAGCTACAGATTACTATAGAATGTTCTGTTTTTGACAGATTCTGTTTTTTTCGTGTGTTGTTTGCTTATTTTAATGAATCTATGGCTAATAAAATAGTTTATAAACCATAGAGAAGTTGGAATAAAGTAGATTTAACACCAACATAAATAAAGAATGAGTTCATTACAGTAACTTGAAGTGGTGTTTTGTTTTCTTTCACTAACAGAGCTCACGAGATTTTCTACTTTAAGTTTTGTGTTGTGAAGTTTTCAAGTTTTGGGTGAAAGATTTGATGGATTATGGAACAAGGAGTGGAAAGAGACTAAGCTTGTGGATGACCATGTCACCCCAAGATAATCTAAGGACACCTAAAAGCCAAAGCTTGGGGATGCCCCGGAAGGCATCCCCTCTTTCGTCTACTTCCATCGGTAACTTTACTTGGAGCTATATTTTTATTCACCACATGATATGTATTTTTCTTGGAGCATCTTGTATGATTTGAGTCTTTGATTTTTAGTTTACCACAATCATCCTTGCTGTATACACCTTTTGTGAGATACACACATGATTCGGAAATTATTAGAATACTCTATGTGCTTCACTTATATCTTTTTGAGTTATATAGTTTTTGCTCTAGTACTTCACTTATATCTTGTAGAGCACGGTGGTGGTTTTGTTTTATAGAAATTATTATTCTCTCATGCTTCACTTATATTATTTTGAGAGTCTTAAATAGCATGGTAATTTACTTAAATAATCCTAATATGCTAGGTATTCAAGACTAGTAAAAACTTTCTTAAGAGTGTGTTGAATACTAAGAGAAGTTTGATGCTTGATGATTGTTTTGAGACATGGAGATAGTGATATCAAAGTTGTGCTAGTTGAGTAGTTGTGAATTTGAAAAATACTTGTGTTGAAGTTTGCATGTCCCGTAGCATGCACATATGGTATACGTTATGTAACAAATTTGAAACATGAGGTGTTCTTTGATTGTCCTCCATATGAGTGGCGGTCGGGGACGAGCGATGGTCTCTTCCTACCAATCTATCCCCCTAGGAGCATGCGTGTAGTGCTTGGTTTTTGATGACTTGTAGATTTTTGCAATAAGTATGTGAGTTCTTTATGACTAGTGTTGAGTCCATGGATAATACGCACTCTCACCTTTCCATCATTGCTAGCCTCTTCGGTACCGTGCATTGCCCTTTCTCACATTGAGAGTTGGTGCAAACTTCGCCAGTGCATCCAAACCACGTTATATGATACGCTCTTTCACACATAAACCTCCTTATATCGTCCTCAAAACAGCCACCATACCTACCTATTATGGCATTCCTATAGCCATTCCGAGATATATTGCCATGCAACTTTCCACCGTTCCATTTATCATGACACGTTCATCATTGTCATATTGCTTTGCATGATCATGTAGTTGACATAGTATTTGTGGCAAAGCCACCATTCATAATCCTTTCATACATGTCACTCTTGGTTCATTGCATATCCCGGTACACCGTCGGAGGCATTCATATAGTGTCATACTTTGTTCTAGTATCGAGTTGTAATCATTGAGTTGTAAATAAATAGAAGTGTGATGATCATCATTTTCTAGAGCATTGTCCCAAGTGAGGAAAAAAGGAGAAAGGCTATAATAAAGGAGAAGGCCCAAAAAATGAGAGAAAAAGAGAGAAGGGACAATGTATTATCCTTCTTACCACACTTGTGCTTCAAAGTAGCACCACAATCTTCATGATAGAGAGTCTTTTGTTTTGTCACTTTAATATACTAGTGGGAACTTTTCATTATAGAACTTGGCTTGTATATTCCAACAATGCGCTTCCTCAAATGCCCTAGGTCTTCGTGAGCAAGCAAGTTGGATGCACACCTACTTAGTTTCTTTTGTTGAGCTTTCATACGTTTATAGCTCTAGTGCATCCGGTGCATGGCAATCCCTACTCCTTGCATTAACATCAATTGATGGGCATCTCAATAGCTCATTGATTAGCCTCGTTGATGTGAGACTTTCTCCCTTTTTTGTCTTCTCCACATAACCCCCCATCATTATATTCTATTCCACCCATAGTGTTATATCCATGGCTCACGCTCATGTATTGCGTGAGGTTGAAAACGTTTGAGATTACTAAAGTACGAAACAATTGCTTGGCTTGTCATCGGGGTTGTGCATGATGAGAACAATCTTGTGTGACGAAAATGGAGCATGACTAAACTATATGATTTTGTAGGGATGAACTTTCTTTGGGCATGTTATTTTGAGAGGACATAATTGCTTAGTTAGTATGCTTGAAGTATTATTATTTTTATGTCAATATTGAACTTCTATCTTGAATCTTTCGGATCTGAATATTCATACCACAATTAAGAAGAATTACATTGAAATTATGCCAAGTAGCATTCCACATCAAAAATTCTGTTTTTATCATTTACCTACTCGAGGACGGGCAGGAATTAAGCTTGGGGATGCTTGATACGTCTCCAACGTATCTATAATTTTTTATGGTTCCATGCTATATTATATTCTGTTTTGGACATTATTGGGCTTTATTATACACTTTTATATTATTTTTGGGACTAACCTATTAACCGGAGGCCCAGCCCAGAATTGTTGTTTTTTGCCTATTTTAGAGTTTCACATAAAAATAATATCAAACGGAGTCCAAACGGAATGAAACCTTCGGGAACGTGATTTTCAGAACGAACGTGATCCAGAGGACTTGGACCCTACGTCAGGACATCAACCAGCAGGCCACGAGGTAGGGGGACACGCCTACCCCCCTGGGCGCGCCCTCCACCCTCGTGGACCCCCTGTTGCTCCACCAACGTACTCCTTCCTCCTATATATTCCTACGTACCCCCGAACTACAAGATACGGAGCCAAAACCCTAATTCCACCGCCGTAACTTTCTGTATCCACGAGATCCCATCTTGGGGCCTTTTCCGGAGCTCCACCGGAGGGGGCATCGATCACAGAGGGCTTCTACATCAACACCATAGTCCTTCCGATGAAGTGCGAGTAGTTTACCTCAGACCTTCGGGTCCATAGTTAGTAGCTAGATGGCTTCTTCTCTCTTTTTGGATCTCAATACAAAGCTCTCCCCCTCTCTTGTGGAGATCTATTCGATGTAATCTTCTTTTGCGGTGTGTTTGTTGAGACCGATGAATTGTGGGTTTATGATCAAGTTTATCTATGAAAAATATTTGAATATTCTCTGAATTCTTTTGTGTATTATTGGTTACCTTTGCAAGTCTCTTCGAATTATCAGTTTGGTTTGGCCTACTAGATTGATCTTTCTTGCAATGGGAGAAGTGCTTAGCTTTGGGTTCAATCTTGCGGTGTCCTTTGCCAGTGACAGTAGGGGCAGCAAGGCACGTATTGTATTGTTGTCATAGAGGATAACAAGATGGGGTTTATATCATATTGCATGAGTTTATCCCTCTACATCATGTCATCTTGCTTAAAGCGTTACTCTGTTCTCTTGAACTTAATACTCTAGATGCATGCTGGATAGCGGTCGATGTGTGGAGTAATAGTAGTAGATGCAGGCAGGAGTCGGTCTACTTGTCTCAGACGTGATTCCTATATACATGATCATGCCTAGATATTCTCATAACTATGCTCAATTCTGTCAATTGCTCAACAGTAATTTGTTCACCCACCGTAAATACTTATGCTCTTGAGAGAAGCCACTAGTGAAACCCATGGCCCCCGGGTCTATCTTCCATCATATTAATCTTCCAATACTTAGTTATTTCCTTTGCCATTTAGTTTACTTGCATCTTTTATTTCTCTTTATCATGAAAATACCAAAAATATTATCTTATCGTATCTATCAGATCTCACTCTCGTAAGTGACCGTGTAGGGATTGACAACCCCTTATCATGTTGGTTGTGAGGATTTATTTGTTTGTGTAGGTGCGAGGGACTTGTGTGTGGCCTCCTACTGGATTGATACCTTGGTTCTCAAAAACTGAGGGAAATACTTATGCTACTTTGCTGCATCACCCTTTACTCTTCAAGGGAAAACCAACGCAAGTGCTCAAGAGGTAGCAGGGTCTCCACTGGCCCAGGACCGCCATCTTGTAGGCCCTGATCATCCACTGGCGTCGTTACGGATCTAGTGGCGCCACCTCGCCCCTGCTGATGGTGCAGCATTGCGCGGCGGGCTCTTGACCTGGCGCTCCTACCGGACAGCCACCAGCGCCGCGCTGGCGGAGTGAGGCATGACGGCCAGATATAGCACCAGAGGCTCCAGGGGACGAGGCGCTACCATCACTGGTGGGATGGTCAGGTACCTCTTGAGGTCTTGAAACGCTAGGTCGGCCTCCAGGGTCCACTCGAATAGGCCTTTCTTCTTCATCAGCTTGAAAAACGGCAGGGTGCGCTCCCCCAGCTTGGAGATGAAGTGCCCAGTGAGGTCATGCACCCCACAAGATTTTGCATTTCCATGAGGGTTTGCAGTGGGCTCATGTCCTCGATCCCCCTGTGTGACATGAGGAAACCCAGCATCTTGCCAGAAGGGACGCCGAACATGCGCTTCTCCAGATTGAGCCGCAGGTCCACCTGGTGCAGGATGGCGAAAGTCTCCTCCAAGTCTTGAATGAGGGTCCTCGCCTCCTGAGACTTTACCATGATGTTGTCGACGTAGGCTTCAGCATTCCTCCCGAGCTGCTGGCCCAGGGCAATGTGCATCAGCCGCTGGAAGGTTGCCGCAGCGTTGCATAGTCCAAACGGCATGCAGGTGTAGCAGTATGCCCCGCACCGGGTCAAGAAGGCTATCTTCTCTACATCCTCCACCGCCATCTTGATCTGGTGGTAACCTAAGAAGGCATCTCGGAAGCATAACAGGTTGCACTCGGCGGTGGAGTCGACGGTCTGGTCGATGCGCAGAAGAGGGAACGGGTCTTGAGGGCGGGCTTTATTGAGGTTGGTGAAGTCGACGCACATACGTTCCTTCCCGCCTTTCTTGGGCACAACGACGGGGTTCGCCAGCCACTCTGGGTACCGGACCTCGTGGATGACACCCGCAGCTTGTAGCTTGCGAGTTTCCTGGACGATGAAGAAATGCTTCTCCTTGGATTGTCATTGCGCCTTCTGCTTCACAGGGCGCACATGGGGCACACCCTTAAGTGATGCACAATTACCCCCCTTGGGACCCCCACCAGTTGCTTGGGCTCCCAGGATAATACATCCTTGTTCGCACGCAGGAACTTCACCAGTGCCTCTTCTTGGTCAGGATCGAGGTTGCCTATGGTGAAAGTGGATCCCGAGGCCCCGTCCTTCTCGACCAGCAATTGCTTGGTTTCAGCCCGATCTTGAGTGAACAGCTGCTTCTTTTTTGCTGGCGGAGCCTCCTTAGCCCCCGGGGTGGCTCCGTCGGCTGGGCGTGCTGTCGTGGCGGCCCTGAAGGCGAGCTTGAGAGCCGTCAGGGCTTCCTTAGTGTCCCTAGCCACGGTGCGAACGCCGCTGCTCCCCGACATCTTCATGAGGTTGTAGGCTGGATGGGTCGCTGCCATGAACTGAGCCAGTGCAGGGTACCCGAGGATGGCGTTGTACGGGAGGCCTATGCGGGTGATGTCGAAGTTGATCAGCTCGGTGCGATAGTTGTCGTGGGTACCGAAGGTGACCGGGAGGCGTATTTGCCCCGGCGGCTGGTGGAACCGATGCCAACTCCGGAGAAAGGCTTGGTGGGGCAGAGCCGGCCATATGGTACGTGAAGAAAACTAAAAGATTCCACGGAGAGCACGTTGAGGCCGGCTCCGCTATCGATGAGGCTCTTAGTCACAGCCACGTTGCAGATGGTGGGCGTGCAGAGCATTGGGAGCGCGCCCGAGCCCGTGGTGATTGTTGGGTGGTCCTCCGAGGTGAAGGTGAGGTCGGCCTGGGGCGCCGCCCATCCCAGGGGAGCCCCGTGCTGCACGCGGGCATCGCCCATCTGGCGGACGAACTGCTTGACGTGGCGATCCGAGGGTGGCGCCCGCGAACCACCAAAGAGGGCTGCTACAGCGGGGGGGCTGTGCCGCGAAGCGCACGACGAAGAGCCCGTGCAGCTCCTCCTAGGAGGCTATCGAGGATCCTGACAGACTGAGTAGCCAGCCGCGTGGCACGCCGGCCAGGGCCATGGGGAACCAGTTGGCCATGACCTGGTCGTCGCCTACGGCTTCGAGAACGGCCTCCTCGTACGCCTGTAGGAAGGCTGTTGTATCTGCCGCGCCGTCATAGCGAGGCGGCATCTCTGGCTTGAACTTGCGTGGCCACGGCACCTGCCGCAAAGCAAGGGTGAAGGCCCGGATGCCCGCCGCGCATCCGCAGGTGCCCGCCAGCCGAATTGGAGGAGTGGCGCCTGCCATGGGAGCAGGACGGAGCAGGTGGAGAGGCGAAGCTTCGGCGCACCCCTACCTGGCACGCCAAATGTCGGATTCTGGGTTGCGGCAAACCCTTGAGGTTAGAACACTGGGGTGCGCACGAAGCAATCTCTCTCTCTCTCTCTCGCTCGCACAACGATCTCAAGTCCTAGCTCGACGAACCCAAGGAACACGGGACACAGAGGTTTATACTGGTTCGGGCCACCGTTGTGGTGTAATACCCTAATCCAGGGTGGTGGTGGTGGATTGACTCATGGGCTTGGGATGAATTAGTACAATGGATTAACTGCCTCCTGAGGAAAGGTGTTCTTGAGCTCGATCAGCTAGTGTGTATGAGGATGGTCCAGAAAATGATCCCCCTTTCTATGGTGGTGGCTAGCCCTATTAATAGAGGCCCTGCTCCTCTTCCCAAATGTTAGGCGGGAAGGGATCCAACAATGGCCAAGTTTGAAGGGGGCGACTAGTACAAGCTTTCCTGACAAAAGGTGGTCTTCGCCTGCCAAAGACTCTGGTGGTGACACTGTTGCGGGCTCCGCGGTGACCTCGGTACTGCCGTCCTGCTGGCCTTGGTCTTGTTGCACCGATAAGAAAACCTTTGTCTGATGCCTCGGGACTCCTCGCCTGCGCCTGCCTCTTTAGCATCAAAGAGGAAACTGGTACACTGTGCCCACTGGCGCCCGCCTGGCCTTGGTCGTCATGGCTCATGTCACGTGAACCTCGCAAGGTGCCCCTTGCATAGATATCTCCGCTCCTCGGGAGCCAGCCTAGTGAGGCTGCCCCCAGGGAGGTCCTGGCGTCGCCCGCCTCGCAAGGCTTGGCCCCTCGCAAGGGTCTTGAGTTGTTGCTATAGACGATGGGCCGTACCAAGCCGCTGGTGGAGCCATGCCATGGGCCGCAGGCAGGCAAGTCTGGGTACCCCCGTTCCCAGGACGCCGATAGTCAAGTGCAGTCCAAATATGCCACTTTCTTCTGTCTTGCATGTCCCCGCATTTCCAATTAACCTTTTGTCGATCAGCTGTATTACTGAAGAGCTGAATTGTGCTGCTACATTCTTTCCTACCTAGTGCATATTTTAGGAACTTGGGACTGGAAGAAAGCTGGGGATGGGGAGCATGTGTGATGGGTTATATTACCTGGATAATAAGATATTCCCTACTGTGGCTGCTACGGTGTCCTCCTCACCCCTAGAAGAATTTCTACTTCAACATTATCGCTTGGGACATCTATATTTTGCTACTCTGGGTCAGCTCTACCCTAATCTTTATTGTAAAATTAGCAAGGAACAACTAATGTGTGATGCTTGTCAGTTCGAAAAGCAAACTAGGAGCTCTTATTTGTCATCTGATAATAGAAGTGATGTACCTCTACAAACTATACACTCAGATGTATGGGGTCCCAGTGGGGTGACATCGATAAATGGTTATCACTATTTTGTTACATTTGTCGACTGTTGCACTACAACTACTTGATTCTATGTTTTGCGTCATAAGAGTGATCTACTTGAATGCTTTAGAGATTTTCATAATATGATTAGGACCCAATATTGTGCATGTGTGAAGGTACTACGTTCAGATAATGGTACCGAGTATGTGAACAAAGAACTTGATGAATATCTATCAAGTTACGACATTATCCATCAGACTACTTGTCCGGGTACATTTGAACAGAATGGACTAGTAGAAAGGAAAAATAGGCATCTCCTAGAGATTGCTCGGTGTATGATGTTTGCCATGAATGTCCCAAAGTTTTTATGGAGTGAAGTAGTCATGATTGTGGCCTACTTGATGAACAGGATGCCATCCAGGGTGCTTGGGTACAAGACACCAATCGAATGTCTAACCGGGGACACTACATATGTGGTTCCACCAAAAGTATTTGGGTGTACATGCTTTGTGAAGGATTATAGGCCTTCAGTTGGTAAGCTAGATCCAAGGGCATTAAAGTGTATATTTGTGGGGTATTCTAGTAAGCAAAAAAGATTACAAGTGTTGGTGTCCTTCGGAAAGAAGAATGTTTGTGAGTATGGATGTGGTATTTAGAGAACATGAACCATTTTATGGGGAACCAACAGACTTAACTAATGACTCCAGACCTTCCTCGGACTGTGGTAACATCTCTTCTCAATATGATGACCTTGATGTTCCAATAGCTCATAGAAAGCAGCCACGGTCTAAGGCTGGGAAGTTTCCCTCTAAATTGGATCCATATAATGTCTCTAGCTATGTCTCTTATGACACTGTTGGTCCTTCTTATAAATCCTTTATGGCGGCACTGGATTATGCAGTACCCTTATGTAGGATCGAAAGTATGTCTAAGGGGGTGATTAGACTACTTGACCAAATAAAAATCTAGCCTTTTCACAATTTTAAGTCTTGGCAGATTTTAGCAACTTAGCACAAACAAGTAATCAACCTACACATGCAATTCTAAGAGTATAGCAGTGTAATGTAAAAACAATTGCATATGAAGGTAAAGGGAGGAGTTTGGAGGGAGCAAACACAATGTAGACATGGAGATTTTTGGCGTGGTTCCGATAGGTGGTGCTATCATACATCCACGTTGATGGAGACTTCAACCCACGAAGGGTAATGGTTGCGCGAGTCCATGGAGGGCTCCACCCACGAAGGGTCCACGAAGAAGCAACCTTGTCTATCCCACCATGGCCATCACCCACGAAGGACTTGCCTCACTAGGGTAGATCTTCACGAAGTAGGCGATCTCCTTGCCCGTACAAACTCCTTGGTTCAACTCCACAATCTTGATGGAGGCTCCCAAGTGACACCTAACCAATCTAGGAGACACCACTCTCCAAAAGGTAATAGATGGTGTGTTGATGATGAACTCCTTGCTCTTGTTCTTCAAATGATAGTATCCTCAACACTCAACTCTCTCTCATAGGATTGGATTTGGCAGAAAGATGATTTGAGTGGAAAGCAACTTGAGGAAGGCTAGAGATCAAGATTTATGTGGTTGGAATGGAATATCTTGACCTCAACACAAGTGCAGGTGGTTCTCTCTCAGAAAATGTATGTTGGAAGTGTAGGCATATTCTGATGGCTCTCTCCATGAATGAAGAGTGGGTGGAGGGGTATATATAGCCTCCACACAAAATCTAACCGTTACACAAAAATCACCAAACTCCATGGGACCGAATCATATAACTCGGTCAGACCGATTTAGTTCAAAATGTGAACGTTAGGATTTTCAGTGGGACCGATTCCATTAGGGTTAGGGCATAACGTAATCTTGGTGAGACCGATTACACAAACTCGGTGGGACCGATTTTGGTAATAGGCAAACAGAGAGTTGGTCAGGCAAACTCGGTGGGACCGATGCACTCATCTCGGTTAGACCGAAACATTACGAAGGGGAAACAGAGAGTTTGCATTGCAATCTCGGTGGGACCGATGGCTCATCTCGGTTGGACCGAAACGTTATGAAGGGAAATAGAGAGTTTGCAATCCCATCTCGGTGAGACCGAGATCCCTATCGGTGAGACCGAAGTGACTAGGGTTTCTGGAAGTAGCTATGTCAAGTGAACTCGGTGGCGCCGGATAGAAGATTTCGGTGGGGCCGAGTTTGACTTTTGGTTTGGGACATATGTGGATATGAGAAAGTAGTTGAGGGTTTTTGGAGCATATCACTAAGCATTTTGAGCAAGCAACTCATTAAGCAACACCTCACCCCCTTTTAATAGTATTGGCTTTTCCTATGGACTCAATGTGATCTTGGATCACTAAAAGTAAAATGTAGAGCCTTGTGCTTTGAGCTTGAGCAATCTTTTGTCCTTAGCATTTTGAGGGGTCCACTTTCTAATCCATGCCAATCATTGAGCTTTTCCCGAAATATTTATCTTCAAGTAGCATTAGCTCAATGAGCTATATTTTGTTAGGAATTACCAAAACCACCCAGGGATAGTTGCACTTTCAATCTCCCCCTTTTTGGTAATTGATGACAACATATAGATCAAAGCTTCGACAAATGATTATAAGGATGAAAAACATCATCGCTTTGAGAAGTATGTGATAAGGAAGAGCTCCCCTAAATTTGTGCATTATTTAAAATTTGCTTTTGAATGCAAATGCACAATCTATTAGGATCATGGGTTACTCTTCCATGTCACATACATCTTGGTGGAGCGCTCAAAATGATAGAAATTAAAATCATGCACTCATCACCAAGCAAGTGAATGATCATATATGGAATATAAAGGATAGCATCATTCAACCAATCATTAATGTAGCATATGATCAACCACATGATCACATAAGTATCTCACAAGGACATAAGGACATAAAGTATCTCACACAAGCACACAAAAAGTTCAACCAAAAGCAAGAGAGATAAAAAGCAAGACACTCTCTCTCTTGAAGCCTATGATCTATACATATTTCTCCCCCTTTGGCAACAAGTTACCAAAAAGTTTGAAAATGCATAGTGCTATACATCTTTTAGGCTTGGTCTTCGGGAGGTGGTGTAGATAGAACTCCAAGGACGAAGGCTTCCAACGATGTAGTTGGAGCTGATGGAGTGGGTGCTGGAGGTTGCACTGAGTTGTAGCTACTGGTGCTGACACTGAAGCTCTGGCATCTGAGACTGGCACTGCAGCAGACCTTGGACCTCGTGGCACACGCTTAAAAGCATCAGTGGTTGCTTTTCCTCTCCTCTCCTCTGCTTCCTCCCGAAGCTGCTCAACTACAGTCTGAATCTCAGTCACCTTGAGATCAAGATCATAGAATTTTGTCTCCACAATCCTCTCCAGGCTCTCTTGATTCTGAGTCAGGGTCGCCAAGCCCTTCTCAATCCTTAGTGTAGCTTGAATCAGATAGCCTAACTGATCTTGCTTGCTCTTAAGGAAGACTCGAGATGCCTCTTCAACACTTGGCATCTGGCAGCTTTCTCAGCCTTTTCCTTGGCTCTCTTATCCTGGACTTGATCTGATGACGGTTCCTCCTCATTCATCACAACAGTGTTGTCTTCAAATTCAGGATGTAAGGGTAGATGCTCCTTGTCCAGCAAATAAGTCCCTGTGCCCATCTTAGAATTGATGAGCTCCCAAATATGTGGAGCATACCCACAACTCCTCTTTTGATCAGCAGGAATCCTTTTGATAGTTTCTACAATCAGGCTCATAACTTTGAACTTCTGGGGAACATCAAAAATTTGCAGCATGTTGATGGAGTGTCCTCTGATCATCTTGTGATCTCCTGACTTGGGTATCAATGTGTGCCTTAAGATCCAGTTGATCGTAGGCAGACCAGACAACAAGAAATGTACAGATCCAAGCTTGTGTGTCTCCAAAGCTTTATCAGGGATCTCTTTGTACATGTTTGCCATGGAGTTGTGGTCTTTCTTCTTGGTGGAATACACATTCAAGTCATCTTCATGTTCCTCTGGGGCATTGATTAGCTTGGCCCATTCATCAACTGTGGACTGGTACCTAGTACCCTCATACATCCATACTATTCTTCCATCTGGATAGAAGTGGGCAGTGGAGTAAAACTGCATGCTCAACTCATCATTCCACTTGGTGAGCTTTTGTCCAATGAATTCATCAACTCCACATGCCTTAAAGCTGTCATACACTCCAGGGGAGTGATCTTAATTTTCCCGGATGAACTCCTAGTCCACCCATTTCATGTCACACACTATGGGCTTCTTGTCAAGCAAAATGGTCTCATAGAAATCTTATTGTTCCTTTGTATGGAACCTGTAGTCAACTGCAGTTCTCCTCCTAACAGCATAGGGATCAGACTGTCTCCACAACCTCAGTCCTGCATCTTTCCTGATGTGCATGTCCTCAGCAACTGGATGAGCATCATTGTGGTCAGGAATTTTGGGCTTCAACTTCCTCAAAACAAGAGAATCATCTTCTTCTTCAGCTTCAGGCACTGGGGCCTTGTTCTTCTCCTCAGCAGGTATACTCCTGGTGTTCCTCCTGGGTTTGGGGGGTTTCTGAGAAGCAGCCTTGGGAGTAGATTTGTAACATCCCAAATTTCCAATTTGGAATGTTATACATTAGATCATCACTGCATATCATATTTTATTTTGCTTTTCGTTTGATCCTAGAAATTCTACGCAACTCAAGGACCCTCGGAGAGAGTTGGGGATTTCGTTATTTTCATATTTGAGTTTTCTCAAATTTTGAAAATAGGATCATTTGATTTTATTTATTTTATCTTCAATTATTTCTAATATAAAGATATGAGAGAGGGAATAAAATGACTTTCCCAAAATAAAGAAATACTGAGGATTTAATAATAAAATCAAATAAGATTTTATTTTGGATTTTTTTTTGCTATTTTATTTGAATTTAGGAAAAAAATGCGCGTTTTCAAAATTGCATTTAGGCCCCAAATAAATGTTCATCTAGACCGGCTTGATTTTAGAAGTCGGGGAAAATTTATTTTGGGATTTTTGGAGTCCGTTTAGTATTTCTTTTATTTGTTTTTCTGCGTGTAATTATTTAAAAAAATGCGAAACTGACTTTGGGCCGTGTTCTGCCAGGACTCTGTCCGGCCGGCCTTTATAAGCCGGGAATCCCAGCCCGAGCCGCACCAAACCCTAGCGCCGGCACCGCCGCCACTGACGCCGCCGCCGCCTCGCCTCGTGCGCCGCGCCGCCGCATCGCCGCCGCTGGAGCCGCGCCACCGCCTCCCCACGCAGCCGCCGCCCGCCGACCCCGCCGCCCCCTCGGAGGTTGACCGCTGCCCCGCAGCCGGCGGTTTTCCTCGAGAAAACTGTTCGGTTTTCCGTTCGGTTCTCCGTTCGGTTTTTCGTTCGGTTTTTTTAGATCGGTTTATTTCCGGTTTACTTTATTTACCGAGCGTTCGCTCATTCGTTCGTTTTAATGAACGCATTCACCGATTAGTTCCATAAAATGAACGTTCGTTCGTTAATCTGTTCGTTGTTTTTCTTTTTCTCGGATTTTCCACGATTATTTCTGATCGCGATTTCTGATCCGATTTTCGTTCTAGTATAACTTTTCGCTCGTTTATCAGAATCAGGCGATTCAAGCGCCTGGAGTTTCGTCTCGAAACCCACTTTCCGTTTAACCAACTCAAAAAAAAATTTGCCTCTGTAAAATATGATTTAGATCCAGATTAGTAAATGAAGTTTGTTTCTTTCGCCGTTTGACTTTCGTTCTTTCGTTCGATTCGATTCTTTTTGCAAACCGGAGTTCTTAAGTTGAACTTTCTGGTTAGATCTCTTATTTGAGTTTTACCTGTGCATTAGTTGAGTACTTATTGAATGATTGTTTGTTTGCGATAGAGTACCTGGAGTGCGCCGCTTGCTACTTCGAATCTCTAGGTTTCACGGATCATCAGCAAGGCAAGTAACACTTTGATCATACCTCTTTACTACCCAGTTTTATTGCATTAGATCAATCCTCAAATATTGCATGATTAGGATCTAATTAAATTGTGGGTTTTGGGATGTAGATGAGGTAGTACCTATTTCCTGTTTTATTATCAAATCTTTGGGAGTTACTCGTTCAGGTTATGACTCGATTTGGGTAGTAGTCGATCGTTTGACAAAGGTAGCTCATTTCATCCCAGTGAAGACTAATTATACTAGTGCTAAGTTGGCAAAGATAGACACGAACAGGATCGTATGTCTGCATGGAGTTCCGAGGAGCATTGTATCAGATAGAGGAACCCAGTTTACCTCAAAGTTCTGGAATCAGTTGCACGAAACTTTGGGTACCAAGCTAGAGTTCAGTACAACTTTTCATCCACAGACAGATGGACAGACCGAGAGAGTCAATCAGATTTTGGAGGATATGCTGAGAGCTTGTGCGCTAGATTATGGATCTAATTGGGACGACAATTTGCCATATGCAGAGTTCTCTTACAACAACAGCTATCAATCCAGTTTGAAGATGGCCCCTTTCGAAGCCTTGTATGGAAGGAGGTGCAGGACCCCATTGTCGTGGGATGAATTTGGCGAGCACCAATTGTTTGGACCAGATTTGATTAAGGAGTCTGAACAGAAGGTGAAATTAATTCGCGATAGGCTCAAGATAGCCCAGTCCAGGCAGAAGAGCTACGCAGACTCTAAACGCAAGGTGACAGTTTACGAAGTCGGAGACCGAGTTTATCTTTGAGTATCTCCACTTCGAGGAGTTAAGCGCTTTGGAGTTAAAGGAAAGTTAGCGCCACGTTTTGTAGGACCATACAAGGTTTTGGAGTGTATGGGAGAAGTAGCCTACAAATTGGAATTACCCGAAGGATTGTCAGGAGTTCATGATGTATTCCACATTTCCCAATTGAAGAAGTGCCACGCAGAGATGGCTGGTATACCGCTGAGAGATACAGTGCCGCTGGAAGCGATTCAGTTGGACAGTGATTTGACCTATGAGGAGAAACCAGTCAAGATTCTTGAGTATGCCAGCCGAGTCACCCGCAGCAAGGTTATCAAGTTTTGCAAAGTTCAGTGGAGCCACCACACCGAGGATGAAGCCACCTGGGAGCGAGAGGAAGAACTGCTAAAGGACCACCCTCACCTATTTTCTAGCCAACCCAAATCTCGAGGGCGAGATTCATCTTAAGGGTGGTAGGTTTGTAACATCCTAAATTTTCAATTTGGAATGTTATACATTAGATCATCACTGCATATCATATTTTATTTTGCTTTTCGTTTG